>NW_013666932.1:299576-302944 GCF_000517525.1 Limulus polyphemus
GTTTACATACTCTTGTGTGACTTTAGGATTAGAGATATAGCATTGTTTACATACTCTTGTGAATGTAGAGAAGTAGATCCTAAAGTCAGTTTACATACTATTGTGTGACTTTAGAATCTATTTCTAAACATTATCTATATATTCCATGTGTGATATTAGGATCCACTGGATTATTCACAAGCTTCACACATGATATCCAGAACTACTTCTCAATATTATTCAAATGCTCTATGTATGGTATTAGAATGGACTGCTCTACCTTATTCACATACTCCATCTCTTCTTGATTTAGTTCTTAATGCACAAGCCAGCTGACATATCTCATGCAAAGTACATTTCTAAACAACAATAAAGCTTTGTTTATACATTTCATACATAAAACTAAAATTGCCCTGAATATGCCTAAAATAAAATCCCCAAGTATATTCCATCAAAAATGCATTATTCCTTATAACAGTGTTTAAATAGCCACTTCAATTAATGTAAAAAAAAACGATTTAGCAGTTTTAAAGTTTCCCCAATTTCACTGATAAATTATAATAGAAACATAATAATGTCATATTATAAAGAGTGTAAGTTAATTCCTTGAGTTTAAATAAGTGATATATTTCTAAAGAGTAAATGCTGTCAGTTTCACAGCTAAATAACAAATAACATGTTAGACTTATCTACTACTGAACATTGGTTGCCTGCTTTGTTATTTATATCTTGTAAATATTTTGAAAAAAAGGGAGAATTCACTAATCAGTGACAATAAACCTTGCCACAATTTCATCCAACAATGAAATTTGACTCAGCTAACTCTGTTAGTTTTCCCACATGGCAATACCAAAGAACACTGATATGCTAGTTAAAAGTACTGAAACAGTATTCTTCATAGCCAATCAATTTGAAAAAAAAATTCTTGAATAGACAAGGGGAAAATATTGCAAGTATCCTTTGGTGAGAAAATACTTGAATAGTATAAGTAAAATTTAGAGATGAAAGTAATTAAAAACTTAGAGAAATATTATTTAAAGCTTAACTTTAGTACATGTAAAAAAATGTATATATATATATATATATATTAGTAACTTATGAATATTTTTTGTGGTTTACATAATTTATAGTTTTTAAAAAAAATTAGATGATCAAAGTTGCCAAATTTGATTAAGTTTAGAAAATGAGACTTAATATATTCTAATGACAGAACATGAAAACAGGATGTGTGTTATAAAAATAAAGACAATACTAAGAGGTTGGTTACATGAAAATATGGCATTCAATTGGATATATATATTATTAAAGAGAATACGTTTTTGACTTTTGATTTTAAATGACAATTGATACCTGTTGGAGAAATAAACACAGTACTGCAAAATGAGTACAAGGTTACAATGGCAGGAAGAGTTAAAGGTCAAATTTATCATATCTTATACCTTAGTAAACATCAAAATAAATGGACTCTGAACTTCTTGAATATCTTTTCAATGCATTTAGGTTAACTTCAACATACATTTTGGTAAATTGTTTTGGAGAAGAAACATCTTTGGGGCTCTTATGCTCCTCAACTTCTGATGATATCATTTTGGTTCTTAAATAAAAAAGGTGTAAGTCTTGTAGGTTTTATTGTTCTTTATATTTTATTCCATCTCATTTGTTATACTGATAAAATGAAATCCTTGCTTTAGATACTTTTAACTTCTGAAGGCTGGCTTGTAGAACTCATCTTGTCAGGCACACTAGTAAAAGATGATTCTTCTTGTGTGTTACTCTGCTCATTAATTTTAGATGGTTGGCTTATCTTGTCAGTCACATTATCATAAGGCACACCTTCTGAATTCCACTGTATATTAGTTTTTGATGACTGTTTTGTATCATCCATCTTGTCAGAAACACCACAAAACCCTCTTGATGCAGAAAGTTCTTGCAACATGCTTTTATTAAGATTTGGCTTAGTGATGTTAATCTGGTCTTGCTGAAATTTCATTAACATTGAAAAAGGACCAGCATTAGAAGACTGGGCCAAGGAGATTTCAGAGTCATATTCATCAAAAGTTTTCATAGGGATGGATAACTGGCCACCAGTTTTAATACATTGCTGCCAGATTGTAGGATGCTGACCAAGCATAGCTTTGGCTCCAGACACCGATTCATTGCCACTGAGCATTCGTGTCAGTTTTAAGTTGTCAGTGGAGACCAGAGTAGGTTCACTGGTAGATATATGAGCTTCACTTGGTAACTGGTGTACCTCGTTTTTTCCTTGCATTTCGTTTTGTTCTGTTACAAATGAAAAATTGATAAAATCAATTTTTAGAATGTTATTAATCATACCACCTAAAGAATTACAATACTGTAACATTTAACAACTGTAGTTTAATAGATATAATTCTATGGTATCTTTATTTTCTTTATGAATATCTTGGGTCTCAAGTTTCATTCCTTTTATTAATCTATTTTGATATTTCCACAAAATTTAATTATATCTACATTATTTAATGTATTTTCAGAACATTATTAGCTATTGATGATTTTGTAAAATAACTGTATCATATTCTTAGTTTGCACTCATATGTTTGTGGTTTGGAATTGCACTCTTAATACAATTTTGGAAGAAAGAAATATTTCTTTGCAATAGAAGTTGCCAGGGTCAAGCACATTTAGAGAAATTCCCAATCACTGATGGAATGGCTCCTGTGCACATCTTCAGTAAGACTGCTGGCAATATGGCAAATATTTTCAATCTGAATGTTAAGCTAAACTTTACAAAAATCTGCAACAGTTTAAATGTTAAACAATTTATTTGATAAAGCAGGTATTGTAAAACAAACAGGGGTATTCTTCGTTAAATCCCTAAAGATATTGTTACGTCTCCGTTTGTGTTGATTGATTTTTCGTAATTTCGTTCCGACGAAACTTAAGCGACACAAGTTCTTTCTTAATAAAAACTGGTTTATTCTTTCCGAATACAACTTTACCGATACACTCAACTTCAACAATCGCGCTAAACAACGCTATAACACGAACGTCAATAATACTCCTGACCGCAGATCAATTACTCACTATCTACACACACATTACCATCCCGCGTCACGTTGTCCCCTCTTATATATATCCGCCTACCCTATATCTAGTAAGAACTAGAACATTCGCCAAAGTACAGGATAATTCAAGAAAGGAGAGAGCGTGAGAATCACATGATCTCGATGACGCAACAATATGTTTATTAAGTTACCATAAAACTTGAAAATTTCTGCCATGTGGAAGAAAAGGAACTTATTTGTTTTCTCTTCGGCGTCAAAAAATCTCATAATGATGAACAAGAATTTATAGTGGGTGGTGGCTTTCAAACTATGCATCATGTGTTGTTAACAGTTGCAGAAAAATAA
>NW_013666932.1:303901-307275 GCF_000517525.1 Limulus polyphemus
CTAAACTTTACAAAAATCTGCAACAGTTTAAACGTTAAACAATTTATTTGATAAAGCAGGTACTGTAAAACAAACAGAGGTATTCTTTGTTAAATCCCTAAAGATATGTTTATTAAGTTACCATAAAACTTGAAAATGTCTGCCATGTGGAAGAAAAGGAACTTATTTGTTTTCTCTTCGGTGTCAAAAAATCTCATAATGATGAACAAGAATTTATAGTGGGTGGTGGCTTTCAAACTATGCATCATGTGTTGTTAACAGTTGCAGAAAAATAACATTTTGTTTTGTGCAATTCAAGAAGAGGCAAATACATACCAAAACACATTACTCAATACTTATAATGTTATTTGGTTCCACATTATGAGAGCATCAGAGTTCACATACTTGACACTAATACTCATGTCTTATTGAGTGAGTTTTATCCCTGTCTATGCCAGAAAATTTGAATGAAAAAAAAAGACACTTAGGTATCAATCACGCAGTTACACAGATAATATCCTAGCTTGCATTTCAACTTAATCTTAAGTTGGCTGTAACAGAACTAGTCAGTTTGAAGAATTCTTTAAGATGGTCTTTAGTTAAACAATTGACACTACTGGAGAATACTGAAGAAATATCTAGTGTAAGTGATAAAGAAACATATGTTGATAAGCTACATCATTAAAAACACTGTGCTATACGCTGCCATATGAAAGTGCTTACGAAATACACTTATTACAGCTTTGATTAGGAAGGAGTTGTCTGTTGCCAGCACAATTTCTCCCATTACAGAACAAACAATAGATGTCAATTGGTACACTAAAGAACTAACAGCTGCCAGGAAGGTTGAAGTGAGAGTGCATAGAGCCCAGAGACTATATATCATTATGGCACCTTTCAATACAATTTCTCATTTTGAAATTTATAAATAGTTCTCTGCTAGCTCAGTGGTGAGCTGAAGGCCTGTATTCAAGTCATGGCTGAGAAGAAGTACAGATAGTTTTATGTTAAAGTAAAAATAAATATATGTACAAATAATAATACACATTTTATTTTATGTGTGTATTTTCTAGATTTACAGTAATTAGTAAAAATAAGGTGCTGACAGTATGTTACAGTTCTACAGTTGCTAGTGAACTAAAAAATGTTGATCTGTAATGTCTTTGAAGTCTAGATTATGAGTCATGGAAAGTTCAGTGGTCATGATTAACAGATCACACAGTTTCTACTGTTCTATAGTTGAGCTTGGCTCATCTTGTATAAGCTTTATTGTAAAAAAGAACCTCTCATCTTTGCAGTTTGTAGCAGGTAATGTTAAATAGAGCAATAATGGAATTTCAACATTTGGAAAAGTTCCTTCAATTCCTTGGCTCTTAAACTTTATAGAAGTTTATAGTAGACTTGTTCTTTTCTTGTTTGACATGTACAAGCTGACAGAATTGCAGGAAATCATTTAGAAGAACGCTTTTTACATCATCATTGAAAACACATGAGATTATACAATGCTTCTAGAATTTCAGTTTTGGACATACCTGATAATTCTATTAATTATTCAGATTTTGTTTGAAGGATGTCATACACTTGTTGGTGGATTATAAGAGCCATGTAAAGTTAATCCATTAAAGCATAAAATTTTTCAGTTTGAAACTTATCTTCACCTGGCTAATTAGTTTCTAAATTTTTGATATCATAAAATAATATTTTTCTCCAACTAACTCTTTGATTCTATGCTCAAATGTGTGTTTGCTGACAAGCTCCATTGCCATACATTCATGAGCATCAGTTATTTCATACTTATTTTGTATTCTCTGGTTAGTTTCTTGTAAAGTGAAACAACAGTGCTCAGTTCTATTTCAACCTTTTGAAATTAAGTACTTGTTGCACCAAAGTTAGTCCCAAATTGTATCCGAAACACATGCCATAATTACAATTTCCAGTTGTTCTACTATTGAAGCCAGAATTGATGATTCATCCCATATATTGTGATTTTGATTTGTTAGCAGCAGTTCTGGGAAGTGCTTGTTTAATGTCAACATACTTCATATGAACAGTACTAATGTCATCTGCTCCGGCAAATCTTCTGGTCCTAGAGGAGGTGATTTCAGTACAAGCTTTTCGCCCTTAAGACATGTGTTAAAAATTTCCTAATGATATGTTGAAAAGAAGTTAAATGGTGCTTGTAGAAATCCAAAAAATTGATATAGCACTAACACAAAATTATCCAGTATAAGTTTTAACAACTTTAAAAGAGTGGGCAAAAGGAGGGCAAAAAAGTCAGATACTGGATTACCTTCTTGGTTCTGCATTTATAGGTCCATGTACTTTCCAGCCATGTTGCTGGTATTGTCATAACTTGGACCACAACAATCAGCAATACAAAGTTTTCAGTTCTGTGACCATATAATGGTATAAATTTGAAAAAGATTTCAATGGGTTTGCCTGTATGGTAGTATTAAATGTTATCTCATCTATTCATGGGAACCCCACAGTAACCAAAAATAATTTGTTGCCTTTACCTCTAAGACAATTACTGACGAAACATTTTGTCTCACAATCAGTTGAATTCATTGTAAATTGTGGATGACAAATCTGAAGTAGTCCCTTTGCCTGCATTTCCAAATCTGCTTATATGCTTAGCAGTAAACAAGTCAAACTCTGCAAGTAGTTCTATAATGATCAAAGATTGCCATTGTAAAATGAATAAAATATTTCATGTTAACTATGAAATGCAATCCTTTTCCATAAGAAATTTTAGTAACAACTCACTGATGAACATGTCACCAGTATTCTCTCTCATGTTCAAATTTAACTACTATTGGTTCATGAATATGACATCTGATTTCACAAAGAACAATACAAGAAAACATGGCATCTCTATGAACAGTACTATTTTGTGTTCAGAAACTCCATGTTGAACATTTTTTCAATAGTAAAATTCTCCAAAGAAAACACTGTGTTACGTCTCAAGGCTTCAGGAAGGGGCATGAACACTTTAGAAGTACATGACATGTTACTAGCGTCACGTGACTTCCACTGTCGTAACACTGCCCCTTCCTTAGTATTGTTCGTCCCGAACAATAGCCACTTACATTAAACCAATAAACAATTAACAACAACTTAATTGAATGTACAGAATTTACAAACACAAAATTAAAATTCAACAAAGTCTCTTAATTTTAAGGGACGTATCTTCTTCCGTACTGGTCTCCGTCTCGTTGGCTTCTGCTTCATGTGGGGTTCATCTGATTCATCAGGAAATGTCCTATCATTGGTAACAGTCACATCAGTGGTAGTAACTTCATCAAGGGCTTCACTGTATCCCTTCTCAACACCGGGTAGAGTTTCTTTTTCGACAGTGGCTTTTTCAGGTGACATGTCTTCAGCAGCGTCATTTG
>NW_013666933.1:0-1257 GCF_000517525.1 Limulus polyphemus
GACGAGCGCAAAACACACACTTTACGGCTCACTAGCTCGAATCTAGCAAAATCATAAATTACACGGAACTCGCCGTAACTACTGTTCATTTATCTCCGCTGGCTTTTTACTGCCAGGCTTATATACTAACGAGGAGGCATCTCCAACATTCGCGGACTTCCCCGATAATTCAAGAAACTCACGCTCGCCACCAGATTCAAGTGACTTCCACTGTCGTAACAATACTATCATTGTAATTGAGGATAATAAATATTAAGGTAGAACAGTGAATGTATTATTTTAAGAAATCGGTGAATACATTTTCCCGAGAATTACCAGTCAAACCAGAAAAATTAATAAGCTAGTATCTGATGAAAATGTCTGCTAATAGAATGATAAGATAAATTCTATGAATAACCCGAACAAAATATAATGAATTCATGAATACATCCTGAAAAACAAATAATAATATCAGATAAAGATGAATATAACGAGCTAGAAGCTGTTCAAACTATGTCACGAAATGAAAATTTGATTAATTGTCTTTTAGGTCGGAAACTGAACTAATGAAAGTAGAATACAAATAATCATTGGTAGTTCTCGAGTAATAAATGAGAGACTGATAAAATAAGAAAATTAAAACTACATCTATCGTTGTCCCAAATTTTAAACTGCTGACCAGAGGGAAGGCAGCCAGTAAGCAACATTTTACCACCCACAATCCAACACCTAAGGGATTGGCTGTCTCTCTTATAACGCAAACACAGTTTCAAATGCGAGGAATGTGCTTTCGTATCGAACAGATTCGGACCTGGCTCGCCAACTTCAGAACCCAGAACTCTACCAGAGAATTAATCAGCATTCAAAAAATTAAATGCTATAAAACGTCGTTATTCTTTTAGCATAGCTACACAATGAGCTGTCTCAACTCTGTTTACAACGGGGAATCGAAACCCGGATTTTAGCGTTGGAAGTTCGTAAAGTTGTTACCGCTGATCCACCAGGGAACTATTATTGTTTGTTTGTAATTAAGCACAAAACTACACAATGGGCTATCTGTGCTCTGCCCACCACGGGTATCAAAACCCGGATTCTAGCGTTGTAAGTCCGCAGACATACCGCTGTGCTACTGGGGGGCGGGAACTACTTAAAAACACCACATAAAGAGCGTGTTTACGATACCAAAACATAATAGAAAACACCACATAAAGAGCGTGTTTACGATACCAAAACATAATAGAAAACACCACATAAAGAGCGTGTTTACGATACCAAAAC
>NW_013666933.1:2257-3390 GCF_000517525.1 Limulus polyphemus
CATAATATAAAACATCACATAAACTACGTGTTTACGATACCAAAACATAATATAAAACATCACATAAACTACGTGTTTACGATACCAAAACATAATATAAAACATCACATAAACTACGTGTTTACGATACTAAAACATAATATAAAACACCACATAAACTACGTGTTTACAATACTAAAACATAATATAAAACACCACATAAACAGTGTTTTAAAATTCTAGAACATTCATTTTTGTCCCTCCATTCTTCTTTTATCATTAATCTATCTAAATCCTGGTTTCTTTTCTACTTCATTTCTTCATATTTCCAGATGTGTTCAGTCTTTTTTTCCTTCGTGTATTATCTACATTTCCATTTTTCTTTGTCTCTCTTGTTCTTCTGTCCGCTATAGATATTACCACATGTTAACCTTGTCTATATTTTGATAAAGAAAAGTATTATTAATATTCACTTCCTTTATCTGACGGACTTTATCTTTCTATCATATGTTGATTATTCACACTTCTGACGTTAATTAATTAATTACTATAAAGTCATTTTCTGAAAGTAAAGTTTGAGGCATAAGTTAAAGTTTACTTCGTGATTACATCTTATAGGTTTACTATGTACAAACTGCTTACATATTCTAACATAGAAGACGACTTTATTAGGATATTTTAATTTCTTTAAGCGGAAAGTTGTATAAATGGCTCTCCGAGTTTTAGCCACCTCAGAGATAGAGCTCCGTATTTTAGAATTACAAGCATTCAAATTTGCCTCTGAGCCACAAAGGGACTATTAGTTTATCAATAAACTTTGGTTTTATCCGTCGTAACTTAGCTTCAGAAATATCATATGGTAACTGAGTGTTCATCATCAGAAAGTTACACGTTTTGTTTTCAACCACATTTAAGGGTATATCATTTTCAGCATCCCTATAGCATAACAGCTTTAGTTGAATTTACAATCAGTCCCACCGAGGTGGGGGGGGGGGGAAGAGATAAACAATAAAGTAATTGACTAAATAACAGAGACACAACATAAATATTCGGTGCCGACAGTTAAAATATGCACTGCCACAACAAACAGTCAGAAGACAAAGGTACAGTGTATAAGAAAATACTATGGCTACCGCACTATTTTATTATAATAT
>NW_013666933.1:3982-5388 GCF_000517525.1 Limulus polyphemus
AATTACATTATCAACTAAATATGATAATTGTCCAATTTAAAGTTTTATGTCATTACGAGTCATAAGAGACATTGGAGTACGTTTCCAGTTTCACCTGACTTGAATTTCTCATATTTGACCGATCTTCTAACCACCACGAAAAATACCAGATCACTCTAAATTATATATTTTTCTTTCTCTAGAATGACCAAAAATTGTAACTACATTTGTTTATCCTGAATAGTTTGCGGCTTGTAACATTTTATATACATATTTTTTATTTAATTTTATTGTCCATTTGAACTCCGCGAGTGCTCAGCCCAATCTACCGTTCAGTGTCAGGCGTTGGTGACATCTTAACCTTAAACTTTTATAATCATGCTTCTAGTACATTAAATAATTTTAACTATTTAAAAAATGTACCTAAAAACACAGTATAATAACGAGCAACAACCTAACAATATCCTATAACTATTATAATTTTACTGGCTTTCTAACTATTGCATAAGCGTCTTAAAAAGCCCATTAAATACTCCATCTGAATTGTTCCACAGAAATATTCATATTGAGTGAACCATGCCTTTTACACCACAGCGAAAAAAAAAACATGGATTTATACACCATTTACTGATTAAAACTTTGTCTTTCTATTGGACATAAATTAGATGAGGTAAAACATCAAAATTATTTATTGAATAATTCTGAAATAGAATACGTTTGAGGTGGGTGTGGCTGACAAGTGGATCTAATTGATAGTTTCATAGACAAAAAATATTCAAACATGGGAAAATTATATTTCTCATGGGAATATCCATAGTACAGTATTATCAATATACCTTAGACTGTGTACTTCAAAAAGGGGTGGTAGGCAGAAGATTTGGAAAACTTGTGTCACGATTGTCATACAGGGCGAGTTTAAGATTTTGTTTAAATATTTTCTTAGAAAATTAAGACGTTAAAACTTATATAAAATAAAAAAAATGGATTTATTATTTACGTTGTGATCCCAAGTTTGTTCATACAAATTAATAATAATGAGGTTTATTTTAATTTTGAATGCAAGTCTACGAAATATGATGACATGTGCTCTGTACTCTAACCGAATTGAGAGGGTTAACTCTTCCAACACGGGGTCGGTCAATCTGACCGAATCATGTGATCTTTTGTACTCGTTTAAAGTTGACAAATTTAATACTTATAACTCTCTATATATTGGGTATATCGTCAGGAAATTTGGCAGTCTTTCAGTTATTATTGCAAGTCTTTAACATATAAAAAGTCATATTTCTTAGTGAATTACTTTTAATAAAGTTTTGTCCATGAATATATTGAGTATTTGTTTTGAATAGTCCGTATACAAAATAATTTTACTGTTAAAATCAAAAATACTTTTCGTCATCTCAAATTTTCTTTGTGTAATCCCTAAA
>NW_013666933.1:6150-8032 GCF_000517525.1 Limulus polyphemus
ATTTCTTAGTGAATTACTTTTAATAAAGTTTTGTCCATGAATATATTGAGTATTTGTTTTGAATAGTCCGTATACAAAATAATTTTACTGTTAAAATCAAAAATACTTTTCGTCATCTCAAATTTTCTTTGTGTAATCCCTAAAACCTTCTAAATGCATTTCAAACGTTTTTTTTTCACTAAATCCTTACAGTTTGTTACTTTCTCTACCTTATCTCAAAACGAGATCGGTCAATTGGACCGACCTGGTAACCACCAAAAAAAAAATCGAAATAAACCTAAATTAACCTTCTTTTCTTTCTAGAATGACTTAGAATTGTAACCTGAAACTACATCCGTTTATTCTAAGTATCTTTTAGTTCGTAACATTATACATCTATTTATAATTAAATTTTATTGTTTTATTGCCCTTTGAACCGTGTTCAACTGCTATCCCCGCCATTATAAGTTGTAAATCACTCGGGGAACGGGTAGCTCACATTACGCTATCAAAATTACATTACCCAAGAGCTGTTCGAGTGCGTGCCTCGTAGGCCATTTTAATTATATTATTTTTATTACTTATTTCACCTAATTTTGTCTTAAATAACTTAAATAAAGCTCCGTACTTTTAATTTTAATTAGATTTATAATAATAAATATGAAAAACGAGAAATAAAATACTTACCCAATTTTCTTTTTTCTTGCCCTCGATTGCCGAGGAGAGTTAAGCCTGATTTTTTTTTTAGCGATTATAGTAAAGCACTTGACAATTTTTATTTAATTAAATAACACACCAAAGAATATAGACTAAAAACATGGAAAAAGCAGACAAAATCACTTACCTCTCAACATTTTTCTGGTTTCCTAACTATGCAACAAAAGCCCTTACAAATTCATTCAAGATAGTTCTTAACTTTCCCACGGGAACGATGCTGCTACTCTGGGAGAAATTGACGATTATCTATTCAGAACACAACGTTATATGCTACGCTATTTGATAGATGAAAACCTTGACTTTCTATTGGTTTTAGATAATATATAATGAAACGTAAGAGAGAACTATCAACCAATTGTGAAAGAGAGAATGTGGCAAGTGAGTGTTGCAGGAGGGGTCTGATTTTCTATTGGATAGCTCTGAAACCCAACAAAATTGAAGGTTATAAAAATTATGGTCTGTTTGAGCAATAATGATTTTATAGAGAGTATTTTAAATTTAATTTCGTACATTTACGAGGGGTGATGGATAAAATAGGAATGATGACATGCTAAGACAAAATATGTCACGTGCGTCGCAATAGTAGAAATTCAGGATTTTTTTTATATATTTCCTTATAGAATTAAGAACTTAAAACTTGTATACTATTAAAATACGGATTATTAGCTAAGATTTTATGCTATTCTAATTGATATAACATAAACAAAAAGTTGTGTAATAAAATTTTGAATGTATGACACCAAAACTCTGTGTCATGCGCAGTAAAGCGCACCCGGGCCGATGTTATATGTGGTAAGTGAGTCAAAGTGTATTATTAAAGCAGCCACTGGAAGCAAAAGAAAATGTGTAGTTACGAACAAACGGATACATAAGATCTATGGATTTTATGGGAGTATTTTTTTGTGATTGTGAGTTTATTACGGATTAGAAAATCGAATTCCTGCCTGACAGAAGCGATTTTTCTCTGTGTGTTATGGTTATCAGCTTTGGCACATGCAGATTTAACGAGCCACAGTTGCCTGAAAGTTGTTTGTTCAATAGGTTTCAAATAACCAGACTATTACGTTTAACATTTGAGACAGCTTCGCATAAAATAAAATCAACACTTATTAATATTGTTGCATCAGCGAGGTCACGTGACTAGTATCACGCCACCTCCTTTCTAGAAATATCCTGTTCCTTCGAG
>NW_013666933.1:8053-9154 GCF_000517525.1 Limulus polyphemus
GTGATGGGACAACAGTGTAATGAGTAATTGAACTGCAGTCAGAGAGAATATTGTTAAGCACGTGAGAAGTTCGTTGAGAATTATAGCTTTTGTTACAGAGCGACTGTTGAAATTAAGTATATCGTAAAGTTGTATTCGGAAAGAATAAACCAGTTTTATTTAAGAAAGGACTTGTGTCGCTAAAGTTTCGTAGGCACGAAGTTACGGAAAATTAACTAACGAACGGAAACTTAACAATATTTTTACTAAACACCTGTATAACTGTAAAAAAGTCCCTAAAGTGTTTATAAAAACTTTCATTAAACATGAAAATACATATAATATTGTTACGACAGCAGAAGTCACGTGACCCTAGTAACACGTCACGAGATTCTAGAACGATCATGTCCGTTCGTGAAGCCTCGAGTGTTCTCCAGACACCTTCTATTTCGTATATATAAGACCGGCGAGAAGTGACGGCATAGATATGAATAATTGCAAATTGAAGAGATAGAGACAGGTAATCGAGTCAAGTCGTAAGTAAAGTGCGTGAATCGTTCGTTGTGAATTATAGCTTGTGTTCAAGTTAAAGTGACTGCGGAAATTAAGTGTATTGCAAAGTTGAATTGAGAAAGAATAAACTAGTTTTATTTAAGAAAAGGATTGTATCGCTGAAGTTTCTTGGAAAGAATTTCTACGAAAAATTAACAAACGAACAGAGACGTAACACTATTTAGTATTCTCTGGGTGATTCATTCAGTAATGTTAAAAAAAAGTAACATTCCATTAGGATCCTACTGTGATATTTTACCTTTACATTTATTGTTTTTGCGATTTGTTCAAAACATCATCTTATGAAATTAAGAAATGTAGCATAGTAGAAATTACATTTTTGTTTTACCAAGATAATATACATATATTGTGACAATTATTTTCATAGTATGTATCATTTACTACCTAAAATCTAGTGGTAAACATATATATTACTTTGTCTTGTTTTAATTATCTTTTGTCCACAATATTTAATAATACTGATAATGGCATAATACGTAATTTGGAACAAAACTTGAACTTGTTTGTTATGTTTGTTATGGATTTCGCGCAAAGCTACACGAGGGCTAT
>NW_013666933.1:9469-11707 GCF_000517525.1 Limulus polyphemus
CATTAAAGTTCTTCTTCATTACCCATTCAAGCCATCTCCAGCCATTATTAGTCTCAAAGTGGGTTCTTCATCATCGAATTTGAATAGTGGGATTGACCGTCACATCATAACGCCCCCACGGCTAAAAGGGCGAGCACGTTTGGTGTGACGGGAATTCGAACCCACAACCCACAGATTGCAGGTCGAGCACCCTAACCACCTGGCCATGCCAAGCCAAACTTGAACTTAAAATACTAGACATTTCTACAGAAACACTTAAGTAAGTGAATTTTATGTCACCTTTAAATTAAATAATTAAAATATCAGGAAGTAGATCTGTATTCCTAGACAAGATAAATAGCTTCTAAAATTAGAAATAGTGTTGTTACGACAGCGGAAGTCACGTGACGCTGGTAACATGTGATGAGTTTCTAGACGGATCGTGAAGGCTCGAATGTTTGCCAGACACCCTCTATTTTGTATATATAAGCCAGGCAAATTAAAATGGAGGGGAGAAGTGACGGCGTATATAATTGCAGATAGGGAGATATAGAGACAGATAATCGGGTCAAGTGAGCGGTAGTGACCATAAGTAAAGTGCGTGAATCATTGTGTATTATAGCGTGTGTTGAAGTTAAAGTGACTGTGGAAATTAAGTGTATTGAGAAAGAATAAGCTAGTTTTATTTAACAAAGTACTTGTATCGTTGAAGTTTCTCGGAAAGAAATTCTACGGGAAATTAACAAACGAACATAACATAACGTAACAGTGTAATATGGTTCTCAAGGGGTGTGTTAGTGTGTTGTGAAGTGCACTCTAAAACATTACTGTAGCCCTTCAAAAACAAACAATTTCGATTAAATGTCTAAAAAATAACAATTTCAATGTGATAACTAAGTGAAAATACAGTCTCAAGCTACTTTATTAACCAATGTCTGCTTTTCAGATGTTTGAGTGTGCTTGGCGTTTTTCTCACTTTCCTATGAGCATAGCAACAGTATTGTTACGTAACTGCTTGTTTGTTTGTTTCTGGTAGAAATTCTTTCCGAGGATCTTCAGCGATACAAGTCCTTTCTTGATTAAACCAGTTTATTCTTCCTCGATACAACTTTTAGTAGACAGAAGTTCCACAATCCTTACGTTTCTCGTCACTATAAACTTAACAACTTCTATAATACACGCTATAAATCACAGCGATTCATAATCTTGATAACTTTACTCTCGACGAGTGCAAAACACACACTTTACGGCTCACTAGCTCAAAACTAACAGAATTATAAATTACTGGGAACTCAAAGGAACTACTGCTCTCTGTTCATTAACTTCGCTGGCTTTTTCTGCCAGGCTTATATACTAATGAAGAGGGCATCTCGAACACACTCGGACTTCCCCGATCATTCGAGAAACTCAGCAGCAGCGTTAAGCAACTTCCGCTGTTGTAACACTGCCCCTTCCTTAGTATTGTTCGTCCCGAACAATAGACACTTACATTAAACCAACAGATAATTAACAACAACTTAATTAAATGTACAGAATTTGTAAATACAATATTAAAATACAACAAATTCTCTTAATTTTACAGGACATTTCTTCTTTCGTACTGGTCTCCATCTCATCTGCTTCATGTGGGGTTCATCTGCTCCTTCGGGAATCGTCCTATTATCGGTAATAGTCACATCAGTGGTAGTAACTTCATTAAGGCTTCACTGTTTCCCTTCTCAAAACCGGGTAGAATTTCTTTTTCAACAGTGGCTTTTTCAGGTGACACATCTTCAGCGGCGTCTTTTGTTCCGTTGTTCACTTCGTCCCAACTGAAATGTCCTGGACTGTGATAACGCCAAAGCCTGTTGGCATGCACCACCATCGGCTTACCTTGCCGACAACAAAAAACGTATATTACGTACAATAGTTAAACGAACCGCCTGAACGTCACGTTTTTGTAGCCTATTTAATGTGTAAAGTTTAGTATACTCTAGTCCCTAATAGTGATGCCACACGACGAGACACATTCCCCATGTAATGCTGTTTGAACACAAGAAGGAAAACAACGCATCTGTAGCTACAAATAATATCAAAAAGTTTATGGAAATGTTTTGAACGTTCGTAAGTGCCAACATTGTTTCAGCAAATTTCATTCAGGTGAATTTAGCCTTAAGAACTGTGATGGCAGGTGCCGACATGTTGGAATTAATATTGATGCTCTGAAGACGCTTGTTGAGTCTAATCCAAGGCAACACATCCAGGAAATGGTCCTGAAAA
>NW_013666933.1:12303-13967 GCF_000517525.1 Limulus polyphemus
AGTTGATCAAGCAGATGGTGGAATAAGTCAGCGGCAAATTTCGCAGAATTTGGGAATCCCACTTTCGACAGTCAACAGAATCATCGTGCAGTTCAGGAAACACGGCAATGAAACAACTGAGCAGCGTCCAGGTCGCCATGGTCCATCAGAGAGGACAAAAAGGGCTGTCAAGAGGAGCATCAAAATGGATCCCAGATTAACGACTGCAGAAGTGGCCAAATTTGGTGGGATGAACCCGAAATCTGTTCAACAGATTCTGCACAGATTGGGTTATTGTTGCAGAGCAGCTAGACGGAAGCCCTAGTCACATATGCCAACATAGTCAGACGAAAGAAGTGGGCAAGTGATATGATGACCAAGCCTCTGGACTTTTGGAAGATCATATTGTTCTCAGACGAATCACGATTCGCTCAATATTCGGACAGTGGAGGGATATGGGTCTAGAGAATGCCTCATCAAGAGTTTTGGCTCAACAGATTGCAGCCAATTGTGAAGCATGGTGGTTTCAGCGTGATGGTTTGGGGAGCTGTTTGGGTTGGTGGGAGATCGAGTTTAGTGGAGTGTGTTGGCAACATAAATTTTGCAAAACACGTCGAAATATTGGAGGAAGGACTCTTGCCACTTTATTCCTCGGGTTTCGTGGACAAGAACACAACGTTGTTCCAGGAAGATGAAGCAACGTGTCACACTGCTAGAAACACCCAAAAGTGGCAGGAAGAAAATGGTATCCAGAAGTTGCCCTGGCCGAGCCAATCCTGACATGAACCCCATCAAAAACCTCTGGATCATACTCGACTGGCAAGTAAAAAAACAACCAAAAAAACCAACTTCGAAGAGCGATCTACTCCAAGTTTTGAAGCAAGAGTAGGTGAAAATCCCACAATCTAAAAATTGACGAGATGATTCTCACGATGCCTCAAAGGATCAAAGAAATCCACAAAGCAAAAGGAAGATTTACTAGATATTAATTAGATTATAAATATATCAATTCATGTGAATATGACTGAAAAATTTAATTTTTTCTGAAAAGGTGGTGTCTATTTACTTCTGACCACGCTGTGTACATACAGTACTTTCTCACTATTTACACGGGCCCGGCATGGCCAGGTGGTTAAGGCACTCGACTGGCAAACTGAGGGTCGCGGGTTCGAATCCCCGTCACACCAAACATGTTCGCCCCTTTCAGCCGTGGGGGCGTTATAATATGACTATTCGTTGGTAAAAAAGCAGCTCAAGAGTTGGCGGTGGGTGGTGATGATTAGCTGCTTTCCCTCTAGTCTTTCACTGCTAAATTAGGGATGGCTAGCGCAGATAGCCCTCGTGTAGCTTTGCGCGAAATCCATAACAAACAAACAAACACTATTTACAACAGGAGCAACTACTATGGAGATAGTGACATAAGGCTATATATTATGAAAGAAGTGTTTACTTATTACTTACAATCCTCAAATATTTGCAAGCCAGTTATTTAAACCAATACCATGACCACATTATCGTATTCCCATACTTTCCTATTTTTGTGACAGGTTTTGAGCAATGTGTTTTTTGTTTCGTTTGATATTTCACGGTCATCCTTACATGCTAAAACTTTATTGGAATTTTTACTTTATACACTCATTCCACTTCATGAGGGCCCGGCATGGCCAGGTGGTTAAGGCGCTCGA
>NW_013666933.1:14157-17118 GCF_000517525.1 Limulus polyphemus
GCGCGAAATTCAAAAAACAAACAAACAAACAATTCATGAGATGCTAAAACACAGAAACACAAGTGTTTTTTTTCCTTGTTAGTAAAAACTGCATTTCAAAAATGACTGTTTTGGCTATTGTGTTATCCATTTACACTTGTTCTTGTTTAGATTCAGGCAAACTTACGTTTATGAAAATATTCAGCAGTTTATAATCACTCTTTTGAAAATTATGTTTACTGAGTTTAAAGCAAGTTTGTCAAAAAACAGCTTTCGCTTTTGGTTCACACATTGTCACACATTTATTGTCACACAGTTTGATTTTCTATACCTCACTAGTATGAAGGCTTAATTTGGTTTGATACTTCATTGGTGGTAGTGTCCAGAGTTAATGATGAGGAGTGGAATTCTCCAAAACTAGTCTGGCACACACACCCCAATGAAAGAATAGACCATTCCAAGCTTTAACTTGTTATTAACCAAATGTTTAAACAACTCTAATTATTAAATTATGTACAAGCTGCCTAGTGTCAGATAACAATACGGAGATTTAAATTGTGGCGGATTGCTACAAGCTCTTCAAATACCTATAGAATGATAGGTTTCTTTTTGGAGAGTGTAAAACACGTAAATACACCAGTTTGATTTTCGATACTTCACTAGTATGAAGGCTTGGTTTGGTCTGATATTTCATTGGTGGTAGTACCTAAGATCACCGATGAGGAGTTGAATTTTCCGAAACTAGTATGGTGAATCGTAACTTGTTATTAAATAAATGATGATAATATAACAATGTCGAAACGTTGTATATTTACTGTTATGTTAAAGTTATTATTCATTACCCATTTATCCATAATTATAAATGTTTAAACAACTCTAATAATCCAATTATGGTTTTATCTAGTTAGGAGAACCTAAATTATAATATATAAAAATAAAATTTGTTATGATACTTTAACATATCGGGTGCATATCATGAGGCTTAATTGCAATTCCACCATGTCATACTTATAACTCGGTTGTTTGTTTACACAAAGCTGTCCTGTTGTAAAACAAAATGGTATTCAGCTTACTCTGAGATTGACTAAGTCAGCTGTATAAAGCAATAAAACTATACAAACCCAGATTTTAAAAGTCTAACTTTAGCTGTAAGACTAGTAAGAAAGATAAAAGGGGGTAATTTAAATTGATTTCGTATTTTTATTATTTCATTTTACCCTAGGTTGAGTATTTTGCTACTGTTAGTGTTAGGTTAGAGGAGATTAGAGATAGAGTATAAATATTTCCAAAAAAACAAATACTTGTGATATTCATTTAGAATGTCCTAGAGTTTATGCAAATAAAATACTGTTACGTCTCCGTTCTTTAGTTAATTTTCCGTAAAAATTCTTACCGAAGAAATTTTAAGCGACACAAGTCCTTTCATAAATAAAACTGTTTTATTATTTCTGAATATAACTTTGCGATACACTTAATTTCAACAGTCACGCTATAACAAACGCTATAATTCTCAATGAACGTCTCACGTGCTCGCCTCAACAATATTCAATTCAGTTACACACATATTGTTGCCGTCACTTTGTGACCGTCTTATATATACAAGACTACCCCAATCTAGTAGTCTCCCGACAATTCACGAATGTACGAGAAGGACGTGGCGTGATACTAGTCACGTGACCTCGCTGACGCATCACTGCCCCCTCTTTAGTATTGTTCATCCCGAACAATAGCCACTTACATTAAACCAATAAGAATTAACAATAACTTAATTAATTGTACAGAATTACAAACACAAAATTACAATTAAACAAAATCTCTTAATTTTACGGGTCGTATCTTCTTCCGTACTGGTCTCCACCTCGTTGGCTTCTGGTTCATGTGTGGTTCATCTGCTTCATCAGGAAATGTCCTATCATCGGTAAGAGTCACATCAGTGGTAGTAACTTCGTCAAGAACTTCACCATTTCCCTTCTCAAAACTGAATAGAGTTTCTTCTTTGACAGTGGCTTCTTCAGCAGCATCATTTGTTCTGTTGTCCACTCCATCCCAACTGAAATGTCCTGGACCGTGATAATGCCAAAGCCTGTTGGCATGCACCACTTTTGGCTTACCTCACCGACCACATTTTATCCAGAAAGTCACGTCCGAGAGACGATCCACTATGTCATATGGGCCTTCCCATGGAGAATCCAACTTAGGAGACTTCCCTTTGGTCTTCCTGGGATTATACAACCATACCTTGTCTCCTGGTTCAAAGCTGACTTCAGTAGATCTCTTATCATAAGATAGCTTCATCGAGTCAGCAGACGTTTTCAAGTTTGAACGCACTTGATGGTGAATATCATCTATCCTTTTCGATAATACTTTCACATATTCTCAGGCAACTCTTCATAAGGTGGGTGTCCCTTATGCTTGGGTCCCCTTTTAGCACTACATATACTGCATGTCCTGCACCATTCTTCCACATCTCGCCTCTTACCTATCCAGTAAAATCTATGTCGTAGGTGACTCAATGTTTTCTTAACTCCGAGATGTCCTCCTGATGTCCAGCCTCAAGGAGACCAGTAGTGGTTGGTGTTGACAGACACTCACCAACCCCCATCCAGCTTTCCTGTCACATAGACGCTGTGTGTGCTTGGCATTTTACACCTAGCTGTAGGGACTTTCATCATGGGGTTGGTGAGTGTCCCTCAACACCAACCACTACTGGTCTCCTTGAGGCTGACTTGTTGGTAATATTCTTCCTACACTGGCTCCTCAAGTGTCCGCGCTTTCCACAGTTCCAACAACCTTTCTGGATACCAGCCTTTCCTGCTGTATCATCTCTCCTGTGTTGAAGTTTCCAGCATTGAGCTCTCTTGTGCCCAGTTTTGTTACAGTGCCAGCAAAGTCCCTTAAACTTCTCTGAAAGCTGACCTTTTCTGGCCTTGAATCCAGATGACCTCGGTACCTCTGTGCTGGACTTAACGTAGGATTCAAATT
>NW_013666933.1:17970-28281 GCF_000517525.1 Limulus polyphemus
CAACAGTCGTGCTATAACAAACGCTATAATTCTCAACGAATGTCTCACGTTCTCGACTTAAACAATACTCAGTTCAATTACACACACACATTGTTGCCGTCACTTTGTGACCGCCTTATATATACAAGACTACCCCCAATCTAGTAGTCTCCCGACAATTCACGAAGGTTCGAGAAGGACGTGGCGTGATACTAGTCACGTGACCTTGCTGACGCAACAATATGAAACTGTAAAATGAAAATAAGTATTTTTATTCTTAACATGAAAATAATCTTGCACTCAACTAGTCACAGTCATTTTAACTCAATAAATCTACAGAAGAATCTTTATGTGTATTAAAAGATTTTCAAATTTTATGTTTTTGAGTCCCAAAGCTGCTGACGGCTCTTGGGGCACCTTAGATGTTAATGCATCATCGGTGATTCTTGAGCAAATTTACCTGGTGGTGCCCATCTATCCAGTTAGCCATCCCTAGTTCAGCATTGAAAGAGTAGAGGGAAGGCAGCTAGTCAACACCACCCACCGCCAACTCTTAGACTACTTTGTAAAGATACACATAGTATAAACAGAATTATAATAAATTACTTCTCCAATACGAGCGTCAGTTCAGTGGACCAACCTCGTATATATAAAATAATAAAGTTCTGGTTGTGCATGATTCCTTTATAGCGTCGTTGAAAAAGTTGTACTTCTGTAGAGTTGTGGTTATGAAAATTCACTCACAATCTGGTGATTCATGATTTAATCTCTGAAAACCTTGTAGCCATAAGCGATGAATACTGTGATCTATGAAGATTATTCAGTTCAAAATATAAATAGACGGATTCCTTTTTACCCTCTCTTATTATTTTTAACATTGGTAAAAATACAACAATTGTTGAAAGGTACGCAGCACTTTAGGCAAAATAACCATGCTAGACTGTAGATAATGTTTCTACATTCCTCCTTATAGTGCACTAGATGAAGTACCCGTCAGTAGACGGGTGAAATAAAAAACTCGTTTGTAACAAGGGGTGAAATAAAAACTCGTTTGTAACAAAGGGTGAAATAAAAACTCGTTTGTAACAAAAGTTTATTGTAACTAGTTTATTCTTTCTCAATACAACTTTGCAATACACAGAATTCCCACAGTCACTTTAACTTCAACACACGCTATAATTCACAACGAACGATTCACTCACTTTACTTACTACCGCGTTTAACTCAATTGTCCGTCTCTATCTATGCCTGTCTGCAATTATCTATATTTATCCCTGCCGTCACTTCTCGCCGGTCTTATATATACGAAATAGAGGGCGTCTGGTAAACACTCGAGCCTTCACGAACGTTCTAGATACTCATTACGTGTTACCAGCGTCACGTGAATTCCGCTGTCATAACAGTATAATAGTTAGATGCTGATCACAGTGGAGTACAGTCGATAAGACAATGTGTATTATCTAAGACTGTTTGAAGTTAACTTTCAGATTAACACATTTGAAACTTAGTGTAAATATACAAAAATACTAAACTTATTAACTAATCTGAAAATTAAGGTCATTAAATCTTGCAATGAAAAAAAGTATTTCACAGGTTTACTCACTGAAGGTAACCCATTAAGGATTAGCTGTCACCTACTGTTTGTGTGTGTTTTTATTGTTTAACACTTTCCTGCCCATCCAGAAAGCTAAGATCGTTTCTACCAAAGTTAAACAATACCATAAATATTAGTACTTTTACACAGTAAGTAACCTAACTTGAAAAAGGTGTGATTTGTACCTATGATTGTAGTATAGTAATATATAATTACTTACCTATAGACGTATATGTACAGTATTGGAAATATTTATGAAAAATCACAAATGGTACACATAGAAGAGCTACAAACAATAAATGATTGTAACTAAATTTATCATTATTGCTATGCATTATACCAAAATGAAGTAGAAAAGCAAATAAGTTGTACAATGTAGAGGGCAGTATATCTTGATTCTAAGCTACCATAAGTTTATCAATGTTTATTCTGAAATATTGTTCCAAATATCCTATATTCCTTCCTACAATTCATCCAAGCTGTTTAGTTGCCACTTTAATATTCACAGTTTTCATATAAGCTTATACGGCCTTAATGATATTGATATCTGGATTTTGTACAGACCAAGTCATGGTTGCGAATGTGTCATTGGACCTTCTCTTCTTGCTTCTCTACATTCGCTGCAGAGGGATCACTGTCTTGCTGAAAGACAAGTGTCTGCTCAACAGGACTTGATCAGTAAGAATCTGCTTGTACTTGTCAACAGTCCAACACCACTGGACACATGTAGCCATGTAACTCACAGTTATATTTCTTCTCCACTATGTTTTACTGTTGTACGTTGGTTATGATAACATTATCCTGTCAGCAATTGAACAAACTTGGATTCTGATGTAAAAAGCTCCAGCTTTGATCATCCCATTGTTCAAAGTATGATGCCCATTTCAATAATTTGCTTTAGTTTTCTCTTAAGGTATGGATTCTCAGGCAGCTACACAACAAAACTGAAGCCACTTTGTGCTTATATATATTTTACTGCTCTTTAGGTAAAATTCACACCTGTATTTACAGTAACGTAATTGGTAAGGCCTTTACTGGGTTGTCGTGTATCACGTAATGGGCATACTTTGAGTTACTCAATATCACGTTTGGGATTTTGAGTTTCTACATCAGCTGCATCTGTTATTAACAGTACTTACTATTTGTTCGTAATACTCTCTTCAGAGTTCCCATACAGATCCTGACGAAACAGTAAGTTTCGTCACAATCTATCGCATGGTGTTGTCTACACCAGAGAAAACTTTGAATTCTACGTCGTTTTCATGGGTGAATTTATCATACTAATGCTGGAAGTATTATTATTTCTTGTATTTTTATAGGTATGCTGGTGTGTCAAGGTCTGGTTTGATAGATGATAGCCAAGCTATCAATATATGACTGTACCCTGGTTGATATAATTATCACCCAATAGAAAAGGAGCATTTTATACTCATTTTGTTCACTGTTTCAATAGCCATTTCCGATATTGTATATATACAGAAGGTTGATTAAGTTATATTAAATTATTTTAATCATGGAAATAAGCACAATTACAGCCGATATAAAGTCGCAGTGAAACATATTGTATCAAAACTACATTGTTTGGTGTTATGTATGGTGCCATCAAATATTGTGTTCATTTTTGGGAAGGGTATGTAACAGTCTTGTATGTAACAGTCCTGTATGTAACAGTCCTGTATGTAACAGTCTTGTATGTAACAGTCCTGTATGTAATAGTCTATTCCAATGCATAATATTTATACAATCATATCATAAAGATGTGCTCAGATCGTGGATTAAGAATTTTCAAGTATATCTCTTGTACGTAAGGGCATGGGAAATACAAAGGAAATTGGATCGACTTGAGACAATAAGACCATCAATAAAAAAGAACTGCGACAAGTGGTCTTTAGAATTCCCAAGATGTGGATATCCCTTGCAATTAATGGCATGGAAAATTGAATCGACTTGAGACAATCCGGAAAGAGGAGTGCAACAAGTCGCGTCCCAGTACCAGCATTGTGTAACAAGTGAGAATCCACGAATACAAAGGTGTCCACGTGCCCTAAGCAACAGTACTCAACATAATCACGAATTATCTCTGTTTCAAAAAGAGACAAGTGTATACAAGTTGCTTTCATGACATATTTTTACCATTGTTGTATACCTCAAACAACTGGAGAATGAAGTGGTGTTCATGGAAACTACACTGCAAGGTTAATGTCAAGAGGCGTGGTCTTCAGATAGAGTATGACTGGGCATGGTGACATGGACTGTAACGAGGTAGTGAAGCTCCAGAATAGTTTAATATAATGTATTCAGCTTCTGTATATATACGTCTGTATATAATGAAATAAATAGCTTCGTAATAATATTAATTATATTAATTGTTAATAGGCGATTATAATCAGAACTATAAAACAATAATCAATTTAATGTAAAATATGCATTAAAAAGATTTTGATAGAGATTCTGTTGTCAGTCCTAGTTGTCACCTTAAAGTTGTAGCAGATAATGCTACAATCTACCAGACAAAATCCAGACGCTGATGTTAAACTAGCCAGCAAACATGGAAAATCTGTTAAGGGTGTGGAGTTGGGAGTTTTCAACCTGGCTGACACTTTATACAGACAGGGGAATAAAGAGTCAGGTCAAAGACTTCTAGAACTCAGGTATAGCCGCCTCTGTCCTCTAGTTTGTCAGCACTGAGCCTGAATGTTTATAATGCTAAAAATCAGGTTTTCTTTCTCGTTTTGGTATTTCGTCTTTCTGTTACTAATTGTTTTTTATCAATGCAAAAAAGCATATGTATAGAATTTTTAAGTTTTCATGGGCTATTTCGTATGGTATTTAATTGATTTAACTGCAATGGAGCAAACATTTTAATAAAAAACAAACACGGAATACGTCAGAAGGAAAAAATTAATATTTATGGATAATATTAACTGAAGTATTCCTTAGTAAATTCAAAGAAGTTTTGCAGAAAATAAACATATAAACGTTTTAATGATAAAGGCTGGAATATTAAGCCACGAGTTACAGTCATATATTAAAACTGATCTAATGTAGACTTTACAAAGTGTGTCTGTACTAGGGAACAAATCTCAGGTAATTCAAGGTTACTCTCCACCTTCTTCAACCAATGGACATAAAATATTGTGGTAATCCAGCAGAGCTAAGGTAGACGAGTGATTAGAGGATTTGGGTCTGAGAATGTCTGCGTGATGCAGTAATAAATAGAAAATAACACTAAAGTCCCGATAAAGTTTAAACGAAAGTAAATGAATTGAAATAAACGTAATATAGATTGAAAATAATGGGCCATCTATAATGAATAAACTGAGTATAATATTTTAAAACCAAGTCTGTGATACGTAGGAGTTACTAGCAATTTGTACCACCGTTTAGCATAAACTCACCTCAATGTACAGATCGACTTACAAAACGACATCTCTTGTACATGTTCTCTCCTCTTCGTGGTAAAAATATACTTTCCCATTCAACTTGGTACATAACAGGTTATATCAAACCTTTCGATGTGTTAACAATATGATATTAGTCTTATACTTTCTGGTTAGAGCTTAAGTATTTTCTCGACATTTTAATAAATTGTTTTTCTTATGGTTTTAGGTTTATGCTTGGCGCTAGTCATCTAGCTAAAATGTATTGTTTTGTTTTCTCGGTCACTCCTCCTCCCCATTTAATTCTTTGACATTGGATCGAGCGATCCACCTACAGTTGAACAACGCACATCAACTCCGCCGACTTCATCGATGAGAGCCTTTCTCCTATATTAGGCCAGATATATATTGATATATTTTTACTATTCAGTAAGCACTATAATAATGTTGTTAATTATAGAATATATCATAATAATATCCTTCATACCACGAGTCGAGTGAGGGGAAATTGCTTAATTTTCGAGCATTCCAGGTATTGAATCCTAAATCTTTACCACAATCGGAAAAGCCTTGAAAAGAGCACCTCCATCTTCCCATGTGACTGTCCCGTCGTCAACCTTTAATTTACTGCTCATCTAGGCCCAACTGCTCAATGAGAAGACAGAAGCAGCCTAGATTGACAACGGATTTAGAGGCGACATGTCCAAGGTCACGTTTGCAAGTGGACATTAGTGGGATTCTTGTTTCAAACGAAAACTAGAGACATTTTTGTAGTAAATCTAAGAAACAAAATATAGGTGAATAGAGTTCATGACATTAAAAGACTTACAATCTAAAAGACATAATTCGAAAATTAAAATATTTTAAAAGAATGAAAATGAAACATGAAATAGTAAATGAAACATAATTGAAACCAACCGATCATACACAGATGACAAGGAACACAGTAGGAGATGTGAGCAGTAATCAGATGACGAAAATTCAAGTGAAAATAATAACAAATGGGTAAAAGAATCGGGCGAATAATAAACTAGAAAATCGGCCCACAATAAGTTGGATAAAATAGAAGAAGTGAATAGATAGTTACTATTACTGAATGAAAATACTATTTAAAATAAGAAACGAGGAAAGAGAGATTCCGCGAGACAAGACGTGGTGGGAAATGAAGTTGGTTAAGAATAAAGTAGAGTAAATAAAACAGAGTAAAGGACCACTTAATGGTTTCAGGTTTGTCCTCAACTTCCAGAAACTTCTTTGAATGTTTATAAAACGTGATGCATGTCTTGACGAGGAGATTGTAGTCATTTGAGGATTGTGTGGACGTCTATGGTAGTAATATTATCGTCAGTAGAAGAAAAAGATGGGAAGCTCTTGTCATGGTTAGGGTCTTGGTGGGCTGCTTTATGTTTCTTCTGAATAGATATTTGGCACAGTTGGCCTTTCAATTTTTGTCGAACATTTGTAAAAAACCTTATTTCTCTCAAACTCTGTTCTTCTATAGAAGTATGAGAAAGAGATGAAGTCAATATAATTGGTTCGGGGTTAATTTAGACTTCATTCTGTGGGTGTGGTAGGAACGGGGCAGTTATTCTTACAGATTGATTTGTCCTTTCTAGTGGGAGATGGCGAGGAATAAAATGATCAGGAAGAGAAAGGGACGAAATATTTAGTTTGTTAAACTGTGCATGATATTTCTGGACAGAGAAAAGGAAACATTCGCATGAATTTTAAATAAGATGAGCAACTGTGTCTGTGATTTGAAAAATAGAACAATTTTAATGTAGCCAGTAACTTTTTTCCAGTAATAACTTCACAAGTAATGACCTGTATTTGCAATCTGTGAAATTTAAACTGAAATACGCGTGAAAATAAAGCAAATAAAATTAGAAAGGAAATAGGAAGTAAGAGAAGCCAGAAAGAAAAAAGCAGTAGAAGCATACGATGGACAGAAATGGACATCTTATGAATGTAAATTGGCAGCTAATACCCCTAATTAATTAGAGGAAAAAAACAGAATAGAAAACAGCTGAAGGGAAAACAACTGAAGAGTGGATAAATGGATTAATCCTGTGAAAAGAAAGTATTAGATACCAAGAGATGGTCGATAAAGTTTCGTAAGAAAGAAAAGAAGACTTAAGATATTTGAGTTGAGGTCTTAACTGGTTCACATCAATAGACCTGAAGGAAGTATCTGTACTTTATTGATAGATGAAATGGACAGTGGATCTTGTGTCCAGTTTGGTACTTCGTCAGCATTTACACTAACTAATGGTTCATCAGGTAAGTCCGAAAAACAAGAAAAGGAAAATTAATTTATACATAAAGATAAATATAAAGTATGAACAAAGCTGAAAAGTAGAATAATGAAAACCAGATGCGAAGAAATCTGAGAAGTAGAATCACTAAAAGCGGAATCAATAACAATTACAGTTTCATCAAAAATCTGGATTTAATGGGTGAAAATGAAACTTCTGGACAAGTGGTTAAAGGGGTAATCTTCGTTTCAGCAGTTGATACAAGTCTTATGGTTTTATTGTCCGTATAGCTGGAGAGACCTAAAAGTGAACTTTGCCAAACCAGACTTTTTGGACAGGAAAAGAAGACTTTATGTGAGGTTTTTTGGCTTTAAAAGTGAAAGTATCCAACATGGAGTCCTGACGAGAGTGGTGACCTCACTTGTCTATACTAAATAAAAACGACTTTCATAAATCCAAAATGTTTCACATTGTTTTTAAAGGGATCGTAAAAAGACAGTGATGTTGGATATCAGCTTTAAAAATAGTGGAAAATAAATCCACGGAAAAATGTACAAATCCACATCATTCAGGCTGACGATGTGGTCCTTGATAGACGATACAGAACAGAAACAAGTTCTCGAAAGAAGGAAAAAATTAAACATCCAGTCTTTATGACAACACGGAAGGTCAAGACTTCATCTTTTGTAGGTTCCGTTTGCATAATCAGCCATGTGATCACATATGGTGGGTGAAAAACCATAAATGATCAAAGATGAAAGTCTGTGAAGTTTAATTATGGTTGAAATTTGATCTTGAAGATCAAAACGATGAGAAGACGCTCTGAAAATAACTATTAAAAGTGGTACATAGAAATGAGAAAAGGGCAAATTGGGTGAAAAATAAATGAATACTACAAAGTAACGAAACAAAACGACATAACTATAAGAAAACTAAAAATAATCCGTTAATTAAACATTGTTAAGTAAAAGGCGAGATCTACAAAACTAATGTAAAAACTTTAATATGAATTCACCCCTCTTTTTTTTTCTTTTTTTTTTGTATCTCTGTCTACTCAGATCTTTTGTGTGTGTGATGTCGTCATTGTGGCTTGTGATGATCCTTTTTATGGTGATGTGTGACATCATCAATGTGGTTCTGTTGTTTATTGAGAGTAAATGCAATCTGAAAACTTTGGTTTGTGATATCCTTTCTAATGGAGATGTGTGACATCATCAATGTGGTTGTGTTGTTTATAAAGAGTAAGTGTGGCCTGAAAACTTTGGTTTGTGATATCCTTTCTATGGAGATGTGTGACATCATCAGTGTGGTTGTGTTGTTTACGGAGAGTAGCTGTGGCCTGATAACTTTGATTTGTGACATCATCGGCGTGATTGTGTTGTTTATAAACAGTGAATGCAGCCTGAGAACTTTGATTTGTGATATCCTTTCTATGGAGATGTGTGACATCATCAGTGTGGTTGTGTTGTTTATGGAGAGTAGCTGTGGCCTGAGAACTTTGATTTGTGACATCATCAGTGTGATTGTGTTGTTTATAAACAGTGAATGCATAGAAAGGATATCACAAATCAAAGTTCTCAGGCCGCATTCACTGTTTATAAACAACACAATCACACTGATGATGTCACAAATCAAAGTTCTCAGGCCAGCAGTTTCGATATAGAGGTTCAAATTTAGCTCCATCCAAGACATTAGTGTTGATTTTTAAGGTGAATGTTAAGGAAGCACGCTTCTTTTACCTTTATTTTGTATGAAGTGCTGAGGCTTCGATGTTTTACAAAACAAATGGAATGTGTGATGTTTTAATTATATTCAACTAAAGCTACTTTGTGCTGTCCCAGCGTAAATATACGCCGCTGATTATAATAACATCAGATTTGCGTGCACAAGATCACCAACTTAATGTTATTTCAGTCCGGTATTTCGCTTTTAACTTAGTGTACAGTAGTATTAATTAGTAAATGTTGCAAGCACAGTATTGGTTTTTTTCTTAAAACCAAAGTCTCAAACATCTAAAAAGTTAAGCGATATATCGCTGTGATGCACGACGTGTACACGTGTTTCGATAGGTTAATATAGAAAACCATCATCATTGCTTGATTAAGAATAGCGTGTTCATTCAAAGATAATGAACAAAGTATACAACCTAACAGTCACACGCACATTTCCCATATTTAGGTTCGGTTTCATGTGAAACTATCGATACATGAAAGACGCACAATTATCCAAGTAATTTAGTTTTACTGGTGGTCGTGCTTGCATTACATGTTTGTACACATACAATGAAGATCAAAATAGAGTTTGTATTGTAATTCAGGATACTAAATATGATCCATAAAACTCATAATCTTAATTGATTTTACATAAAATATTCCACAAAATATTTTGTTTTTCATTTTCACTCTACAAACATTTAACTTTTACTCAAACTTACAAACTTCATAAAACTATTAATAGAGAGGTATGTCAAATAGTGTTTATTAGATATATTTCTATGAGACAATGTTAAGAAATATTATTTGGTTTTACAGTGTGAATATTCGTTTAAAGTGCATGAAGTTTTGTATTTTGATTTTGGCCAATAGGCGTCACTACCGTGCCCGATCGAAAGTCTGAATAGCCGAATCTCTTCCTGAGCAGTTTGTTTATTTGCTTGTTGTTATGCACAACACTTCACAACGAACTAATTTGTGCTCTGCCTATCGCGAGTATCCGAACATGATTTGCAGCGTTATAAGCCTCCAGACTTAGCGCTTAGCCACAGGGAGTGGGCTTTCTGGACCGCAGGGTTATTACTGATATCCCTAGATTTTTTCTCTCTCACAGTGGAAATATTTAATTAAATTGAACGAAACTTATCAGATAGTATCTAGTTTTGGCTTTAGGATATCTTATGTAAGCTTTCTTAGTTTTTTCTATAAATTTTGGTATTTTTGAAACTTATTGTGAGAAACTATATTCAAAAAAAAAACATAAAAAATACATCCTTTCATTTAATAATCTCTCTTTTCTAATGTTATTTTTTTCTTAGTATTGTAACGAATTTGTTATTATATATTTATTTTAATATCAACGTTTATTTAGATTAAATTTATATTTAGAA
>NW_013666933.1:29150-35374 GCF_000517525.1 Limulus polyphemus
AAATAAGTATTGCGAAACTCCCGCCTATTCTCCAAAGTTGTAGAAGATTCTCGAGAGTGAGAATCAACAATATACGTGTGTACGTAAAGGCTTTAACTAGTATTGTTATATAGAACTGAATTTTCTAGAATGCCTCCACACAGCTATAAATTTAACCAACGCGAAGCGCCAAAAGAAGAATAGATATTATTAGTTCGCTATAGTCAGTGTGCTATAAACTTCGAAACTATAACTGTGATTATTATAACGTTTATTAATGGGAAAACTTCAAGATATTTGACCAGGAGCATTTACAAAGTTCGAACATTAAAACTCATTTAACTTCAGTGGATTCTCATCGGACATTAGTGTTTTTTACCAAAACATTACCTAACATCACCGGTGGAAAAATCGGCGTGTGGTTAATGAGACACAAAGCTAGCTAGCTTCCCGTGAAGTGAAATATACCTCCGTCAACTCGTAATTAACTTGCTCATCGTGAATCCTCGATAAGATATCAAGGAAGTTCCAGACTAGAAAGAAAACTTTATATTGCTTGTAAATTTGTGAAACTTCTATTTATAAATCATTGTTTGTCTATTTGTAATAGTTGTTATTATAAATTGTATTGTTGTGTGTATATTAAAACGTATTTGTGTTAAAAACGATGTGTATCAATCTTGTTGGCAAATATCATAAACTGGCTATATATTGGCATTTATGTAAATACTAAATCCAAAGCACAATTTAAGTGCTAAATTTAAAGTATCATTTAACTCAATTTCAGACAATTTGAAATTCTAATACGGAACAGTAAAATACTACATAATGGGCTACATGCACCTTATCCACCATGAGGAATTGAGCCCTGGATTTTAAATTCTGTAAACTTACTAGTCATTTATTGTGGGACTTTTTTGTTTTTTTAATGTTGATCAGTAAATTTCATTTTTAACCTGATTAACATATTTCTCTCATTACTTTTCCGATAGCAGTTGTCAACACTTCCAGCTATAAATCGTAAAAAGAACCCCACAGAAACTGACAAATTTAACGTTGAGCCATGACCTGACCATCCAGAAAGGTCATAGGTCAGACTAGGAAACAATGTTTCTATTAATAATATTCTTAGTCGAAATTTAATTGTATCTAATGAACATAATTTCTTTTCAATACAAGTTATTTTATTAGGTTGTCAAGAAAATAATGTCGCTTTTTTTAGATGAAAAACTAGAATAACTTATATATCAAAACAAAACATTTATTAAATAAAGTAGTCTCAATTCTTATCGATTATGTTTTTCCATCTCACAATCAGATTGTTAATGCCCTGATTAAAGAAATCACTTAGCTTTGAAGCAAAAAAACATGTCTATGTCCTCTTTAACACCTTCCACATTTGCATACGTTTTTCCATTAAGATGGTGTTGCAGCGAACGAAAAAAGATGGTAGCCTGATGGTGACATATCTGGAGGATATGGTGGATGGGGGAGAACTTAATCATAATCTTGTGTTGCTTCAAACGTGCCACATGTGGACGTGCATTGTCGTGGAGAAGAAGAACACCTTTCCGATTGACGAGTGAAGGACGTTTCTGATGAAAGGCTTGATATTAGAGTATACTAAACTTTACACATTATGTAGGCTACACTAACGTGATGTTTAGGCGGTTCGTTTAACTATTATATGTGATGTACGTTTTTTGGGGGGTGGTTAATGAAAGTGTTCCAAAACGTGACATTAATTTCTTGACGACCTAATATTTGTGTATGCTGTTTGAATATTATAGCCCCTCAGTGGCTACTGAAAGCTTACAATGCTAAAAACCGGGTTTCAATATCCATGGTTGGCACGGCACAGATAGCCCATAGTGTAGCTCTGCGCTTAAGAAAACTTACCTAAATGAATACCATCAATTCCCATGTGTTTGTGTATTTGTTTATTTGGTTGTTTGTTCACGAACCCTTTCCACAATTATTGAGCTAGCAGGACCAAACTTGACTAGGAGTGGCCCTGAGAGCGTCCTTATCTGTATGGTGTAGCCCCTCTACCAAAGTAGTACCAAGAGATGATAAAACGCGCCCGTTAGGCCATCCATGCGTGAGGGGGATCTAGGAGTTAGTGCTCAGGTTTGCTGAATTCGAATGTGGCACAGGATTTTATATTTCTAGCCTCCCTCTGAAACTCAGGGGCGCCATGTTCCAAACTGTGTTTATATCCCCCCTCTCACAAAGTAGCAAGATCAAAGATTGCACAGGTGCTCAGGCACGGGCGGGTGTTCTAACAGGTTCTTTCCTTGGGTACGGATCCCTTGTGGTATCTACAGAAATAATTTGGAATATTGGAAGATCTTGGTCGATACACTGAGGCATTATTTGAATTTCGAAGGTGCCTTTGAACTTTGCGGGTATTTTAGGCGAATATTTTAGAAACGAGTATTTGAATATTTTGCCATCTTCTTCCATATTCATTAAACCTACTAAGACTTACCCGATGTTTTGTCATTAAAAAAACTTCCGTTGCTTTCAAACTAATATAGTTTAACAAAAAAAAAAAAAGACATTCTGTTGTTCTTCTCTACCCGATCTGGGCCTCTCTACGATGTAACCCTAAATTTTTCACACCACTTTATGGTGTGAATCATATATCAATACATGTTGTATGTTTGCGAATTTATTGCATTGTTTATTTGTTTGTCCACCACAGTTGTGAAGCTAGTAGGGTGAAACGTGACGGAGTATTAGTAATATAAGATGCCAAAATAACATACTGTTATAACAACCTCTGCCTAATTATGATTTGTTATGACATAAATAAAAATTAAGGAAAACTTTCACCAGGCACGATAGGAACTAAAAGAAAGCTTTCAGAGTTGCTGAACCTAATCAGGCATTGGATTTTGTGTTCCTTGTTCCCTCGTAAACCCGGAAGTGTTATGTTTGAAACTCACTCACAAGCTAGCAGAACCAAATTTGGCACATATGTTCAGGTATTACGGAGTTGTGTACAAACTGGGTTCTTTTTCGGGTATGGATCTCCTTGGGGTAGCTATAGCGAATGTGGTACTAAGAGGAAGTTAAAACGCACTAGACATGATGAAGATGTAGGAGTAGGCTTGCAGGGTAGTTAGAGAAGTAATTGGGTATAATGAGAGAGCCTCAGGGGGTACAATGACCTTTGAACTCCGCGGCGAAGCAGGGTATTTTATTTTAGTAGTTCATAACCTGCTCTATCTAATGGTATTAAAAATTTTCCTGTAGTTATTGTGAACACCGATTTTTATTGGTACTTGTTTAACGACGTGAGGTCATAAAGGTTTGGAAACGGAGCGGCTGTACTAGTATACTGATTTGTCAGTTCTTCTGGACAATAAAGAATATTAATGCACAGTACCCTGAATATTAACTAAAAAAACGTAAAATTTTAACCTTACTTTTGGAACAAAATATTAGCACAAAGGTTGGGAAACTAAATCCGACACTTTGATTTAATTACTTCAAGAAAATAATAATTAATAATATATGATGCCAATATAAATAAATAATACAGCGTTATAAAAACCTTTCTTTAATTATGATTTGTTGTGATATAAATAAAAATGAATGAAAAATTCCACTTCGCTAACTTAATCCAGTTCACGCCGTAACAGTTTTTATCAAGCAATTTTTAAATATAAATAGTGTCTCAGCCACTACTGTGTCAAACAGAGCGAGTCGGTGGGAAATTATTCAATTTCCGAGCACCCTGGGTCTTTAATCCCCAACTCCTACCACGACAACTCTACACTACCATATCTGTCGTATCCCAGCAGGCCAGGGGATAGGCCTCGTCAGCACTGGATATAAGATTCAGTGTTGTTGACGTATTGTTATACACTCTTCTTTACTTTCACTTAGAAGTTCGTCTTAACAATAGGAGGAAGTCACGTGAGAAACGAAACATTGATAATCAGGGAGGATCATATCTTCTTAACAAATATAAACCTTTGGGATGAGCAGAAAAAGTAAAATAAAAAAGATCGAAAGTGCATTGTTCACAGAAATGTAAGTTTGAATTTTTTTTCATGTTTCATTGCACTATATTAAATAATGTTGCAAAATGACGACATTAGACGACACTTTCGCTCTTGATGACCACAAAGTAGTCGAACTTTGTTATGTTACGTCTGTGTTCGTTTGTTAATTTTCCGTAGAATTTCTTTCCGAGAAACTTCAGCGATACAAGTCCTTTCTTAAATAAAACTAGTTTATTCTTTCTCAATACAACTTTGCAATACACAGAACATCCACAGACATTTTAACTTAAACACACGCTATAATTCACAACAATTCACGCACTTTACTTACGGTGCCTGCTTGACTCGATTATCCGTGTCTATATCTTCAATCTCTCTATCTGCAACTATCTTGCCGTCACTTTATTTGCCGGCTTATATACTATAAAAGCGCACATCTTGATTGCACTCGCCTCTTCGTGAATCTTCTAGATACTCATCACGTGTTACCAGAGTCACGTGATATCCGCTGTCGTAACAGTTATATATTTGCCCAGTGGCACAGCGGTATGTTTGCAGACTTACAACGCTAGAAACTGAATTTCGATGATGAAGAGCACTGATAGCCCATTGTGTAGCTTCGTGCTTAAGTACAAACAAACAAATTATAAATTAAAAAAAAATAAAACAATCCACTCAAAGAACCTGTGTCTCTGAACTTTTATTTAAAAATGACTACATGTTGATTCTAAAATGTTTTTAGTAAGACTGTTGAAATATAGTTACAATTAATATTTTTACTTGAATTATGAAATTTGATATGCAGATGTGTATTCGACACCTCAGATGGCTAGAATTGTCTTAAATATGTGCTAGCTTCTCAGGAAAAGGAAGTTACTTCAAAACGTTAAGCTATAAAAGCGGGCCTCTAAACATTCTAAACATCCCATGGAAATGACAATTCTAACAGTTCATTTTGTAAGAAGTGTCAATTTGTTTTTTCTTTTTTTTTTCTAAACGCAAAGTTACACAAAAATAATTATCTGCACTGTGTACACCACGAGTATCGAAACTCGGTTTTTATCGTTTTAAGCCATCAGACTGAGCCACCTTTAAATTTTAGTTATAGGTAATTATTATCAAGCTACCAAGCTTGTAGAGTAGTTACTTAGCTCAATGTATTAAATATTGTGAGTTATTTTGCATAAGTTTTCTATTTTTTATTTTCGATTTTATCCTACCACAGCGGTTTTTTTTAGCTGATTTTTATTCTATATATATCTGCAGGCGTGGAGGAAAGTTGGAATTATTGGATAGAAAACCGGCTGGATGGAAGAAAGCAGAATATTGTTATAAATGGAGTTCAGTCAAACTAGATTAAAGTAATAAGCGGGATACCGGTACCTCAGGGCTCGTTTGCTCTTTTTGACTTACATTAATCACATAAATAAAGGAATGGTGAATAAGTTAATTAGTTTGCTGATAATATTAGATTTTGGCCGTTATTGGATGTGAAGAGGATGCTGCTGCTTTACAAAAGGATTTGGATTATTTGGCGAATAAATGGAAGATGACTTTTAACCATAATAAATGCAAGGTAATGTACGTGAGATATTACATTTTAACTGGGCCCTGAAATTATTACCAATCTTATGAACTTTAGGCAAGGCATATAATCTAGGTAAAATAAAGTTACTGGGAATTAAATTTCGCTGTTCATAAGGTGTTAGAGTTATACAACTCTTAATTTTTTATTTAACTATTGTATGGAGTTTAGTTATAGGATTAAGTTTAAAGTTCTCATACGGACCCTCTTTCAAAATATCTTCAACTTTAGAATCGTAATCATTTTTATTAAGAAATTTTTCCCCCTTTATCAGCCTTTCAAATGACAACATCTTGTTTCTTTAAATTTTTCAAAATTTCAAAGTCCTTTTTATTATTATTTTTTAACTTAAAATTCTTTAATAAAATGCAACATTCACTTTTAATAATATGCGCTTTTTCATCATTTAATTTTTTCAAGTTAGTCTCAATTTCAGTTATGATATTGTTACGACAGCGGATATCACGTGACGCTAGTAACACGTCATGAGCTTCTAGAAAATTAATGTCCCTTCGTGAAGCCTCGAGTGTTTACTAGATGTTCGGTATTCTTGTATATAAGACCGCCAAGAAGTAACGATAACAATGGAATTGAATTGCAGACAGAGATAGAGACGACAATTGAGTCAACCGCGTGAATCTTTC
>NW_013666933.1:35395-36600 GCF_000517525.1 Limulus polyphemus
AGTTTTATTTAAGAAAGGACTTGTATCGCTAAAGTTTCTTCGGAAAGCATTTTTACGGAAAATTAACAAACGACTAGAGACGTGACAATATCTTTTTTTAAAACGTTTACTTGGACCAAATGAGAAATTTAAACCTCTGTTAAAAACATCAATCTGTTTATCATTTAGTATTAAATGAGATTTATTTATAACTTTAAGGTTATTTAAAAAAACTATGACACATTTTCGATTTGGCGGTATGGTAAAGATAAACTAGCTAATTTCGCTAATTACCTTAATAACATTGATAATTCTATAAGATTTAATTATGAAGTTGAGATCAATGATTGTTTACCTTTTTTTTGGATGTTTTAGTGAGTATAAAAGTAAGGATAAATTGGAAACTACCATTTATCGTAAACCTTTCTCTGTAATCACATCAACAACCTTGTCACACTATATTTCAAAAAACCCTGTGTTATTTACTCTTATGTGGACAGGATATTAAAATTATGTTGTAAACAGAATGATATCAATAATGAGTTATTGTTAATTAAGCACATAGCAGTGGAAAGGGGTTTTAAGAGCTGTCATAAAACTCAAAAACAGGGATAAAAATATTAAGTTAAAACCATTTGCTGAAAAAAGTAAGAAAGAATGTTTAGTAGTGTCATATATACCTGATTTATCTTGTCAAATAATGAAAAAATGTAAAAAAACAAATAAATATTTTTCCGATATACAAACCGATAAATAAAGTCAGCGAAAGTCTTAATACAACTAAAGATAAAATTGAATTAATGGGAAAATTTGGCATATATAAAATATTATGTGAATGTAAAAAAGTTTATATAGGACAAACTAGAAGAAATTTAAAATTCAGACTAAATGAACATAAAAGAAATGTTAAAAATAATAATGTTACTGTTTCATCTTTAGCAGAACATGTTAGTGAAACTAATCACACAATTCAATGGGAAAAAACTGTTATTTTAGCACAACCTGGAAATGTAATTGGTACGTGAATCTATTGAGATAATTAAATGTAAAAAAAATAAATTTAAATTATTGAATAAGGATGGTGGACCTGATGGAAATGTTGTCAGCAGATGGCGTAAAATTATTTAATATGTTAATTGGTGTTTTGATAACTGTATAAATAGGTGTTATTTTTGCAAAACATTACACTTCTGAGGATGATGCAGTAGTATATGTTGAAACATGTA
>NW_013666933.1:36916-58804 GCF_000517525.1 Limulus polyphemus
AATATGTTAATTGGTGTTTTGATAACTGTATAAATAGGTGTTATTTTTGCAAAACATTACACTTCTGAGGATGATGCAGTAGTATATGTTGAAACATGTAGAGTGTATGAGATTGTTTTCCAGTCACGTCGGGGATTTTACCACTTTTTAAACTTGTACACTACGTTATTATTTTAATAATTTGGAGACTGGAAACAATCTCGTTTTATTGAATTGTGTATAAAATAATCGTTGTTTTTAAATATATTTTTTTTTGTTTTCAAAATATACTTCACTAACTATATTTAGAAAAAAAAATTTTCGACCGGCTCGTGGACTGACAAAATTCTGCCCGCGGAATCCTATAGGGTTGAGATTCATCATCTAGAAATACAATGATTCCAAGCGTACACCAAATGCAGTGAAACGATATTTTGACAGTAAAGTCCCTATACGAAGATTTGGGGTAGTAATAAAGGAAACTTAAAATAATATTCCACAATCACATGCTGTATGACAGCACGAAAACTAGGTGTAAATATTTTGTATAAAACAAAGGTTCGTGTACAAAGTATGTGCACTGTACAATTTATTCAATCTTCATTTGTATTTTAGGCCATAAAATCTTGTGTCATTAACAAGTTCGCCATGTAATTATTGCTAGAAGTTGTTTATGATTCCAGCATGTGTATTTCTATAATTATTTTCAGCATTATAGATCTGATCAAAAGTTGTTTTATATACACATAATATTAAGTGTGATATTACCGGTTTAGTTTGGATTAACTTCATCACATTTAAATTTCATACAAAAAAGCGGCGTTTCAACACTTCCAAAGTTTATAAACTAACCTTCTCTCTTTAGGTTTAATTGTTCATTTATGTGTTAAGGTATTCTGCACCACTCTGAAAAGTACTAAAACGCATTCTTTGGTTATATTTTCGAGTCTGTGGACTTGTAACACTAGAAACCAGGATTCTATATCCGTTTCGGTCACAGCACAGGTAGCCCATTCTGTAACTTTGTGCTTAACTACAAACAAACTCATCGAATTAAGTAAAAATTTACTAACAAAATAAAAAAAAATCACTGGCTGCATTTTCTTTAACTACCATGATTTTTCTCTCTCTTTACTTTGCTAAATAGTTATCAATGTTTTAATAGGACCTTTTGTATGCATTAACTAAGACTTTTTATTTGTAGTTTGTTATAAAAATTGCCCCTAAAGGCTACTAAACATTTTTAGCTTACATTCGCCACGTGTTTTAAATGTTTTTAATAGCATTATGAAAGCAATACAAAGAAAGCTGATGGAACTTTCAGATATGCAAATATTAAACAATAAGTTGAATTTAAGTTATACTGAAATTTTTAATTGGGGTAAATCAGTCGTAATTTATATCAGAAACTTTTCTTGTATGTTTTATAAGATGAATAAGGTCCATATGCTGGACACCATAAATATTGGAACTTGCCACTGTCATTTTAATACCAAAATATATTATCAAAGACTGCCAAAATTAAAAGTAGGTCTGAGAATTTGAAGGTATGCTTTTAACGTTTTATTTTATTTTAATATATTTTGTTGAATTTTGAAATTTTAAACTAAATATCACCACACAAAAAGATTGAGATCTTTGTTTCCAAAGTGCCAATTGGATGAATCAGTACAAATCGACACCATCGTATCTACGAGTAGATAAACTTATTGAATATATGAGATGTGTCAAAAAACTGAATAATAATAAGTTTGGGCCCACAAAACAAACAAATAACAATAAAAAAACGCATTAGCTCTGGAGTATAATATCTGAATGATGATTTTTAATTCTCTGGATAAATTGAATATGTTTTGTGTTCCATACAATGTAAGAAAATGTACTCTTGGTAACTGACAATTCAAAGGTGTTCAGAAATAGGTTGGATGGGAATAATTCCAAGGGTTGTAAATTTATATTCTTTAAGCAAATATTCAGTTTAAACTCTGTCACTTATACGTTATTCATATAGTTGATGATTGACGTTGGAATAAAATTAAATAAGATCTAAATATAATAAATGTTTTCAATCTAAAACATTTTACAGGCCCATACACATAATGTTTGAAAAGGGGTTTCTAATTTGTGAGATCAAAAACCAAGATATGTTGTGCAAATCACAATCAGTTTTTTTCCTTTGCTACGGGGTCTGGGGGTATGCCCCCCTAAAGAAAATTTCTAAAAAAGAAAGAAAAAATAGGTGCTATGAAATTAAATCTGGACGAACTATAATTTTGCACGAACTATAGTTTAAAAAGTGCATGGCTGTTTACATAACATCAACAAACATCTAATGAAAAGTAAACAAATCATCATTCATTTGTAACACTGCATGGGTAGCTAGACTGAAATTAACATAAATATGTATGTTATATTATAGTAAAGTATATTATTTTAAAACGAATGGACTGTGTTGCTGTTTGTTTATTGTTGAAATTTATCGTCAACATGTCACAGACACCTACTATAAAGAATCCGGCCTACAAAACCTGACAGTAGCAATAGAGCTTCGTGCTTCCAATTACAAAGATGGCCAGGTGGTTAGGGCGCATGACTCGCAATCTGAGGGTTGTGGGTTCGAATTCCCGTTCCACCAAACATGCTCGTGGGGGCGTTATAATATTACGGTCAATCCCACTATTCGTTTGCAAACGAATAGCCCAAGAGTTAGCGGTGGGTGGTGATAACTTTCTGCCTTCCCTCTAGTCTTTCACTGCTAAATTAGGGACGGCTAGCGCAGATAGCCCTCGTGTAGCTTTGCGCGAAATTCAAAACAAACCACACCAATTACAAAGTTTCAAGATAAGCCGTTGCATGCAACTATTTCAAGCCAAAAAATGCTAATGCTTCAACAGAAGAATGAAGACTATGAAGGAAACGTTGAATACCATAAGCAGCTGTGTTACAACTATATAAGCATAATTTTTACATCAGAAGAATAGGGAGTTCGGACGAACCCCCGTGTGTACGTATGTGTTTTAATGGACGATATTTAAAACCTTCATTTGATATGGAATCTCTGCTTCTCTTACTGTGTTACAGCAATTACCATTTAGCCATTAATATGTACTTGAAATTATAAATATATATACACAACAGATAAAACTGAGTGGCAGAATAACAACCACCGAATGTCACCATCTCCTGATACTAAAGTACACCATTAAAATTTACTTCTGTATGACTGTATCTGATATTATTTTTGCAATAAGAATGCATTACAAGGATGTCCAGAAATACAATTATCGTCAGGAAACATAGAGTTAATAAAATAAATAAATGGATAAATTATTTTCACCTCATAGTTTTTTAGTTTGTTAGTGACACATATTATACAGTTACGAGATATAAAATAAATAACATCATTTGTTTTACAATAATTAAGGATCTCCTTAGAATAATAAAAGGTAATATTATCTTTTTTCATCAAAGTTAATGATTATTGTAAATGCCAGTCTTTTAGTTTATTGCAGCTACCTTTTCAGCTATAGAATAGTCATTATGTATAAAAAAAAATACACGAAAATTATTGGATATAAACGGTTTCATCTTATAAAATCTATTGAAGCAAACAAAAGTTAGCCAGTGTTTAAACTTACATTTCTGCCAATATAGAAAATCAATTTAGTTAACCAGCGCAACTGGAAATGTTCAAGTATGAAAGTAAATTTTATACTAATAAATAAAAAGAACCCGTCTGGAATTTCACTAAAACATTTTCTTGAAGTTATGAAAACTTTGCATTAAGAAGTATACGTAGGTTTAGAATTTTTTTTCTTTTGAATTTCGCGCAAAGCTACACGAAGGCTATCTGCGCTAGCCGTCTCTAATTTAGCAGTGTAAGACTAGAGGGAAGGCAGCTAGTCATCACCACCCACCGCCAACTCTTAGGCTACTCTTTCACCAACGAATTGTGGGATTGACCGTCACATTATAACGCCCCACGGCTGAAAGGGCGAGCATGTTTGGTGTGACGGGGATTCGAACCTGCGACCCGCAGCTTGCGAGTCGAGCGCCCTAACCACCTGGCCAGGTTTGGAAAAAGGAAGCTCCTACTAGGCAAGTATTATAAATTGACGGTAGATGGTGCCACGTGACTTAAATATTATTGTTAAACTGGAAAACTTCAACAGAAACACATTGTAATTAAACTAACACTTTAATTAATTAATTGAGTTTCATGAAATAATTATCTGTTGGAAGAAAAAATTTGACTTTAATAGAAGCAAAATATCTCAATTTTTTAATTTTTAACGGTTTTTATTTTTTTTCCAAATTCAACAATTATAATTTTATGCATGATAGTTTTATTAGTGTAAAGCTACAGAATGGATTGTCTTCATTCTGTCCTCCGCGGGGAATCGGATCCCGGGTTTTAGCATTGCGAGTCTGTTAACTTATCGCTAACCCACCGGGAACATTTATTACAAAGCCCTTTTATTTGAATACATACTTTGTTCGATATAATCAAGTTACATAAAGCTTTTGTAAGGATGTCGTATTTGTATATTTTATAGCCATGTGCAAGAATAACACTGTTCTACTGACTGACAAACAAATCAATTTTTTCTGCTCGTGTTTTAATTATTTCATTAACTAAGCCAACATTATTTTTATGGTTTCTGAAAAAGTTACAAATGAGATGGCCACTAAATGGGCCAGGGATTCGGGTAGCTAGATGACGGTATGTCTCGGAGATAATGTATTTTTACACGAAGGTGGTTATTCATGGTATTGTTATGTGAAAAGTAAAATATTAAGATAATTCTTGAACACAAAAAAAGAAAGGTTTATCTAGATCTCTAAAAATTGTGAAATTAAGTTAGATGTTTAATACTGTTTCGAAATAAATGGGGTCACCAAATTAAGAACAAAAAAATTTTACAGGAACATTAAATATAACGGTACCTTAAACTTGATTCATATGAGCCATTCATACATTGATCAGCATAAAATTAATACTAGAATAATGAGAAATCGTAGCTTCTAAGTTACAAAGCTGATATCATTTATGTCTTAATAAAAAATTAATTAATATACATTAGACCATGTATTATAACTTCTGTGTTTGTCTATGTCACATGGTGCCTGTGTAATAACATTTGTGTTCTCTTTGTATGGTTTGTGATTCATAACCTCAGTTTCTAAGAAAATCATGTTTGAACGTCAATGATTCCAGATTTTCATGTGCACACTGGTTTAATTATAAATTTTATTTCATTTGATAACTTGTGAAGCGGTAGACGTCAAAGCTGTGAAATGAAAAGGTTAGGACTTCTGTTTACTGCTCTGACGTGATCTGGTCTCCAAACAACTGTAAGTACATCATGATAATGAAGCAATTAATGACCTGCCCGACTCGTCCTCCCTGGTGACTTCAGGTAATATGATCATATCGGATCCTCCTCGCCTTCCATGGTAACTCCAGGTGATATGATCATATCGGATCCCTTCTCACCTTCCCTGGTGACTTCAGGTGATATAGTCATATCGGATCCTTCTCACCTTCCCTGGTGACTTCAGGTGATATAGTCATATCGGATCCTTCTCACCTTCCCTGGTGACTTCAGAGTGATATAGTCATATCGGATCCTTCTCACCTTCCCTGGTAACTTCATGTGATATAGTCATATAGGATCTTTCTCACCTTCCCTGGTGACTTCGGGTGATATAGTCATATCAGATCCCCTCTTGTCCTCCCTGGTAACTTCAAGTGATATGATATAGTCATATCGGATCCCTTCTCACCTTCCCTGGTAACTTCAAGTAATATGATTATGTCGAATACCCTCTCGTCCTCCTGGTAACTTCAAGTGATATGGTTATATCTGATCTCCTTGTCCTTCTTGGTAAGTTCAGGGGAAATGACCAATTAGAAATTTATTTGAAAAAGTTAACCTCTTCCAATATAAAAATGTTGAACACCTCTCAAAAACAACAAAAAACATTAGACCCCTATCACGACGAAATAAAACTGTTCATAAGTTTCAAAACCTTTTTATTAAAGAAAAGTTGTTTATTGTGGGAGTAATGTTATACACCCTCCATACATGTAGTATTTGTGTAGTATGAAAAAATTGTTATATATTATCCATAAATAACCTATTTTTGAGGCATGAATAATGTTAAACAATCTTCTTATATAAAGTATTTGTGTGGGATGTTTAAAAAAATTGAGGAGAACGACAGTTGATAAAATTTCGTAGTTACCTTTACTGCTTACATTACAAACATACAATTGAAGTGGTTCGTTATGAAACACGACAACAACAATAGGCATTTCATTCAAACAAACACAACCAACATACACTTTAAACTTGTCGGTGAAAAGGTAAATGAAAATTAAGCTTAGACTCTAACTGTAGTACGCATATAATAGATATATACAAAATTACGGAAATAATATAATTAAGAATAGTCCGTAAATCGTTTCAATTTAGAAAATCTATCGTAATAGAAAACAATTATCGAGTGTCTAAGTTTTACATTTACGTTGATGTATAAAATCACTTCAATTAAATCAACTCGAAATGCTCAAGTCTGAAAACATGTTTCATATCAATTCCTTGTATAAAAAATCGCAGTCTTTACCAACCAAATATTTCCCCACATGAAAACTATATCAGTATCAAATTTAGTAAAAATCTAAACTATGAATTACTTGTAATTTATCTAGCTGTTACAGTTTTCTTTAATTCAATTGGCGTGGTTTTTTATTGTTATTCAAAACAAAGACGCTGCTTCGCGGCTCAAACGTTTGACATTAAAGTAACCGTATTAATAAACTGTTCTGTCGAAAGTTAATAGTTCATCAGGTGAAAATGTCAATTATTTTGTTTACAACATTCCTAAAGTCTAACGTGAAGTTGTGATAAAGTTTCGATAAGTGCAGCGAATCACAGCAGTTTATATGATCGATGAAACTGTATCGAGAACTTGACTCGTATAATTCACATACATTCCTGGATGACTTAAGCCTAATACTGAAGTACTGGCAAAAAAAAAATATTTTGATTTCGTTTCTTTTTTTATCTGTGCTCTGCTTATGTTATTTATCTTCACTTCCGCTACTTAGTTCAAAGTGTTCATTATATATTAGGGTCAGGATTGAAAAGGTGACTCTAATTAAACAAAAATAAGATACTTATTATACCAACTCTGCTGTTATTTAATTACAACTTTTTTTAGTATCTATTCTGTGCATGTTAAGTATAGCTTTTGTCTTATCTTTTCTGCACCATATTGCACACGTGGAGTTTCTACAACAATAGTTCCAAAACAGATCCAAATATGACACTGCACCATTATTTTAACATAATAATCTGCCAACTTATACAAATTACGTGATTAACTCACTAGGTTGACCTGTGGGCTCGAGCAGGTTTTCTTTTACATCGACACTGTGTTAATCACTGGTCTTAATTAAGACTTGAACAACTACGTCACACCCATCTAAGTTGTGACTTAGTTGTCCATTCATATTGTTTTAAAAAAGACTCGTGCTCGGCAGACCAACAGTCTGAGGAGACAAGTGAAGTGAGCTAAGTATACAATGTGTTACTTAAGTTGTAACATATGTAGTCTGGTTTTGGTCGTCAATTAAGTTGTAACATAACGTTGTCTGGTTTTGGTTGTCAATTAAGTTGTAACATAACGTAGTCTGGTTTTTGTTGTCAATTAAGTTGTAACACAACGTAGTCTGGTTTTTGTTGTCAATTAAGTTGTAACATAACGTAGTCTGGTTTGGGTAATAACATTTTGAGCAAAATTTATCAGTAACAAAACATTTATAAAACGCTTTAAAAATAACACTTCCAGATAAACACTTTTTAGTGTTTACATTGTCCATAGTGTCCTTCACACTTAACATGAGATAAAACAAACTTTTATACGTTTCCTATTAAGCATTCCTAAATAAGCGCGTTTTATAAGAATTTTAAATGTAGTTAAAGCATCAAAGGCGTGCTCTAACTACTCAAGACACATTGATAAACCCAAGTCTGGGTGGTAGTCAGAGTAACATTCGCTAGAGGACTTATTTGGCACGATAAATGACAATCTGAAATAACTACAGTCAGGCAGTTATTATGAATTCCAGATCAAAAGGACCATTGAAATAGCCATTTGGCACAAGTGTACATAAAGGTTATTGAACACGACTGGGCTAAGTACACAGATTTGTTAAGAAAAAGTCGTTATCAAAAACAAATATAAATCTTGAGAAGACAAAAAGTCAGCACATTGTTGATTAAACAATTTACACATCTCTTTCTTACTGTCTGTAAACGAAAACTTCCTGTGTTTTGTAAATATTCTATGAAAAAAAAAATGGTCGACACAATACGTTCTTTCATGAAAATTGCCATAAAAGTATGCTCTTCAAATAAAATTTATAAAAATCCATAAATATAAATTTCTATCATAAAAAAATCAAGATAGTTATCCGCAAGTTGTTTAAATGAGTGTTCGAGCAGTTTATTCTATACGAACTTTTTCAAACTTATTTTATGAATTTGTTAAGTTTGGTAGAAACGAAAAACTACAGAGTGATGACGCTTTCACGGGATTTATTCTATGCAAATAACGATAAAATTTCAGCCATAATAAACTTACGGGTGATATATGTTTTATAAAGAATAAAAATGTAGTGATAAATTATATTTACTGAAATTCTTTTTCAGCTTAACGTGTTTTGACCACCTTTTTAATGTTCCTTTAAATCAGTCTTGTTCATGAACCTAGCGATTAGTAGCATCGATGTTGTGCATTAAACTAAACCAGAACGTACAAACCGTATAGTTATAATAAAAGGTGTAATCCACAAAAAAAAATTAAAAACTGAGGTACATACAGGAGTTGTCATTTTAATCCTTCTAATAGTTAGTAGCCTATAAGATCACCTAAGTTTAATTATAAATTAGTTGCTTTTTTATTTCTAAGTACTAATTAGGTTATATTCTACATTTCGGCTGCTAATCTGCTGCCATCTTGAGGTAAGTCCCGCCAAGACCTCCGTGTGTTGGTAGGGGGCGAGATTTGATCCTAGGTCTATAGGTAATGTATATATTATAGGCTTACTAACCATGACAACGAATGATATCCGACGCCACAACCTTATCGTAAGAAGTTACGTGATTTCACTTCTTTTTTGCAATGCTGCTATAAAATAGTCTAGGATACGAGAATATTATTACAGTAACAGGATTTAACAGATGAGACGAAGGTTCTAGGGTATGTGTAGTGTTTTAGAAATGAAGAAGAAATACTTGAATTACACGTAACTAGGTCTGGATTATTTCAAAAATAGTTATTACTTCAAAATCCATATAAGTCTGGTAGATGTGCAATCAGTAAACTATAAATCATTTCATATGTCAGCTTACTCGCTTAACGAGTTTTTTCAGCATTTGATACATACCATCACAACCTTTTAATGTAACTACGAAAACACTTCGTTCATGATACCGACAAACACGTAATATCAAAAAGTTGGTAAATCGCATTCAGAAAAACTGATGCACACTAGGTGAACTTGGATTCATCAAAATGACTATGATAAAGACAATCAGACCCGACAAGTAGAAAGAGTCTGTCAGACTCTGTCGAGGCTAAAAATTAACTCTACAGTGTTGTAATAAATAAAACATAATCTAACCATAAACGAGACGATTGTTTTTGAAAATACTTTACGCTGAATCAAATTGATTTATCAAATTTTGGAAATGTTTCTATGAAGGTTAAGCTTACAGGGTCCAGCCACAACTTTAACGAATATTCGACTTATTACAAGTTTAGGTTTGGGATTCAACTTTTCTAAAGGTAATTCATCTCTTAACATATTTTGAAGTTAGGTTACGATTACTTGTCCAAAACTAAAATTATGTTCCCGGATCATGTTTACAGTTCTTTGGTTTTGTCAATGTCTTTCGTAGTTTAAACGTTTCACTAGTGCTACATCAGTAATATGACCATTGATAGTTAAAATTATATTCTCAATAGTGAATAGTGCTAAGTATTTTAAAACAATAAAACACGCATTGAACCCCGAAGTTCAGTGCTATAAGCTTTCAAATTGTATGCTGAGTCACCAAGAGAGTTTCCAAGTCAACCGAAAATTCCAACAGTTTAAACACAGAGTTCAAATTTGAAATACAAGTCTAGTTTGGATAACTTGAATATGCAGTTCAGAATGTTAATAGACAAATCGAAAAGTTAAAAAACAATATTATTCTATTTTCGTATTAATCAAGTGTAGCTACCGTATATGTCAGTTCTCCGCTAATGATTATCATTAGTGTAAATCCGTCAGTTATGACGCAATGTGATTAATCAAGAGAACTGAATAATCCAAGAACTCAATCACATCTATTAATGTACAAAAGTTCTGATAGTTGATTCTTAGGTAAAAATGTGTGCAGAATGTGAGTGTGGTCGTCTTATGAATCTTTGAGGAACATTCAACAGTTATTTGAGGCATATCTTTCTTAATTTTTAAGAAATAAACTTGAATTGCTAGACATCAGAGAGTATGAATAGCATGTTATTATACAGGCATGTATGTGTTAACAAGTTCATTTGCATATTTATAAATATTAATTTAAAAACAATATATAAACTATATAATCAAAGCACAAAATGCATTACTGTGTTGGCAACTTAATGGAGATTATTTAAATACAAAGTTTCTTACACTGGAATGACCCTAATTAGGATATATTGTTACTTTTCCCCACTATGATACTTCCGGAAAAGGTGTTTTGGGGCTTGGGCATAATGCACATATCAGTCTTGGTTATTACCCAATTTTGTCTTGCTTCTCAAGTTTTTAAATCGAGGTATAAATTATTTGTGTCCCAAAACATAGCTATGTGGTCCTCATGTACTTTTGGCAGCTATTTTGGTTTTCCTGTTGTTCGATAGTATTATATCAACTACTTATTCTGACGTGTACGACTAAGTTTAAAGTTTATAGAATCCCTTTTTCCCATTTAATATGAACGACTATAAACAGCAGGATTAACCTTTTGAATTCCGGTACACTCTTTAAATTCCTTTGTCCGCATGTCATATAAAGTGTTACTGAATTACATTCAAAATTTAATTAAACCACTTTACTAGCAATGTATTTTAATGAAACTAGCATTATCAAATACGTTATAATTAAAAGTTTGATATCATCCAAGATAGTATTCCTTTATTTCGAAAGAAAGCTCTGAAACAAACAATTAAATCTTCAGTTTTGTTGTCACGTGACGTGCGTTCAGTTAAACAGAAGCCCATTTGTTAACACCTTTCAAAATTAATTGGATTTTGAAACTACAAATTTCTATTTTGTTTTTATTTTTCACGAAACCAGCATTTAATGATTATTCGTAAATATTCAAGCGAGCTTATCAACATATACATGCCTTTCCTTTGGAATAACACGTCATTCATGTGCTCTAAGCGAGCTCATTAACATATACATGCCTTACCTTTGGAATAACACGCCATTCATGTGCTCTGAGCGAGCTCATTAACATATACATGCCTTACCTTTGGAATAACACGTCATTCATGTGCTCTGAGCGAGCTCATTAACATATACATGCCTTACCTTTGGAATAACACGCCATTCATGTGCTCTGAGCGAGCTCATTAACATATACATGGCCTTACCTTTGGAATAACACGCCATTCAAGTGCTCTGAGCGAGCTCACTAACATATACACACCTTACTTTTGGAACAACACGCCATTCATGTGCTCTGGTATGGCACCAACTTAAGTTCCTATCATAAAACTTAAGCTCATATAGCTGTTGTATATAGGGGTATTAAGTATTTTGTACGTTACAGCAGAAACGGCTCAATTTGAGCACTTTCGTTACCCCTAGATTTCATAACACTGCCAGATTTAAAATTCTGCACACATTTTTACTTAGGAATCAGCTCTCAAAACTTTTGGTCCCCTGGTGGGACAGCGGTAAGTCTAAGGATTTACAACGCTAAAAATCAGGGTTTCTATTCCCCTCAGTGGACAAAGCAGATAGCCGGATGTGGCTTTGCTATGAAAACATGCACACACACACAAAGATTGCGCTCAGACACATACTGAAAATGAGTGAGCTCTTAGACTACGAAAAGCGATTTTAACTAGTGTAACGAAGTTATGAATAACATGACGTAAAACACGACTGTTTTAATATTAATGAATGGAGTATTTATACTAAAGCACAATCTTTATTCATCTTACCACTTTTACTTTTGGCTTTAAAATAAAAATAAATGGATTTCCAAATATAATGTGGACTGGGTAATAACCTATGGCAAAGTAGATCTGTACACCATTAAATTCAGGGCTGGACTAAGACCAAAATGGGTCCATACGCAGCTTCAGTTCTGGACCGCCCTTTCTCCACAAGTCCTTAATTATTCAACTTTTGCATGAAGTTTTACCCACAAAAACAGTATTTTGTCAAATGTAATCATTTCAAAATACTACGGACAGTACCGACTTAAAAATATCTAAAAAAAGTTATAAAAACTAACTTCGGTTAGTTTAAACAGAGATAAAACAAACGTGACCTAGTATATACAATTTAAATTGAAGAAAAAATTGTCCCAGCAGGCCCCTTGACACTGTGATCAGACATATTATACATGTTTATTAAAAACAAAAAAAGCATAAAACTATGGGCCCTTGACATCGTTGACACATAAACAACTGCCTACTCTATCTTTTGGGTAAACTGGTTCTGCTTAAAACCCCATTGTGTGTGTTAAAAGAGGTAAACTGGTTCTGCTTGAAACCCCATTTTGTGTGTGTTAAAAAAGGGCCAACGTTACAATTGAAAAATTTCGGTTGATTTTCTGACGCTACTGAAAAATAAAGAAAGAGAGACAGATTAATTCTTCTAAACACCAGTAAACTCTCTTCCCGGTTTTCTCTGACTTGGTAAAAAATCAAAGTGTCATTATTACACCCAATACTGGTTTTTTCTTAACACAGGGTTATTCGAAGCCCCGTAGCGTATATCGTTATCATCATATTGACTCCAGTCTTCGCTTTCACTAAGTTCTGAAGGATCAACTACACTATAAGATGCGTTCAAAGCTGTCTCGTTCACATCTGGTCTGTCAGGATGACCAAGAGGTGTGACCTTACATGTAGGCACAGTGGAACTCACCTCTGTCCATTCACTTCCGTCAAGGTCGTAAGGAGGTGGAGGTGGGGGTGGTAATGGTGGGTCTAAATCCAAGTTTTTAGACCTACCAGCCATAGCTCCACGTTTAGGGGTGACGCTACTACACCTGCTTCCTGGACTGGACGGAGACGTAGGGGGGACTGGAGGAGGAGGAAGCTCATCAGACATAGATGCACTTCCATTAGATGGAAGATGATCATCATTCAAGCCTGTCTGTGTAACGTGTGAACCAGGTTGTTTGATAACTGAATGACCCCTTTCTACCCCTTTAGACCTTCGTTTTGTGATGTAGCACTTGAGTATCAACAGTATGATAATTGCCAACAACAACATCCCCACCACTAAACCGATTATTAGCACGTGATCATCACTAATCTGAGGCGTGTGCACATTTTCTTCTCTTTCTTTCTTGTCCAAAGCAGGACGTTGAGTTAATTCAACCATGCCCGACAAGGATACACCGCTAGTTGGATGCACTGTCGACGACTGGTCTTTTGGCTGTAAAGTCACGACAAATTTTCCATGGGCTGGCTGTACTCCTGGAGCTGATAACATATATTCAACTTCATCAGAAACTGAACCTTGAATGGCAATGTCCTTACTCTTATAAATTATTCCTTTTTGGGTGATATCCTCGTGGGTGAACGTTTCCACGACTTCTGTTTGTCGCTTAACTCTCGATACTGTGAGTTTTTGTAAATATCCGTATTTAGGTTGCTTTGTGACAGAGTATATTGGATTGCTGTCTGTCTGTTCTGCCAGTTTCGAAGCATCTAACACGTCTAAGGTTAACAATGCATAGTCGTCTGAGTAAACATTAAAAGGACCTTGCTTAACCAAGGGCACCACTGTTACATTGGTGATGTGGTGTGGTAGGATGTTATCTCCATAAATCACTTCTACTACAAACTGGTCCCTTGAAACTGTCATATCTAATTGCATGTAAATAACTAAACCTTTAATGATGTCACTTTGTTTAAACTGTGTTACAATATTTTCTCTAATAAAGATCCTACCATACTTGGGTGCTTTGGTCACGTGGTATAATACAGCATTAGGATCACCATTAGTAGCAGCTCCCAGGTTTTGAGGTCCAATTGACACTGTTGTATGTCCTTGGAGGAGTTCTAAGGTTGTTTTGTTAACTAATGTCAGAGACAGAGGGACTACATGGATATTGAAGGCTTTATAGACAGGTTTATATTTACCATCGCTGACTTTGAAATGGAATGTTCCTGGTCTCTTACTTCCATCATGGACAAAGTACACCAAATTCTTGTCAATATCATCCTGAGTGAAATTTTGTATTATGTGATTTTCGTAGTCCCTTTTTGACAGGAAACCATTGGTAGCATTACTAATTATTTCATAGATGATATCTTCAGGGACTCCATCAGAATCTTTAGTGAAAAGAATCTCAGATGTGATGATCATCTTTTGGCCTCGAACGACGTTAAGCTTCGGAGTCTTCGTGATTAACTCAAACGGCTGATCGTTTACATAAGATACATTCACATGAAGTGTTTCGTTATAGAGTAAAATATTTGGAAAGTTCTCTTCACCCACTAAGTAAAATCCCAATATGAACTCATCAGAAAACGTGTCAGAATTGTCATGGTGGTACTTCAGCAGTCTGTCCCTGATATCAGTCTTATTAAACCATACATTAGTGGTTTTCGTAATGTTTCTGCCATTTAGTGATAACCATCCATGGGATGGGAGATATTCTACCGTGATTTCTAGTTTACCCACTAAGTGTTCTTTTTTTTTACTTTGCCATAAAGTCAAAATCTGCGAAAGATCAATATGTTCTGGTCCAATCGAACACTGGCCTCCTTCAATAACATCCACTGGGTTCAGTTGAATTTTTCCTTCCAGATTTCCAATACCAAGGTTGTCTACTGATATTTCAATGGTAAAAACGACATTCTTAAGAACTTCTGCATATTCGGTATCAATGTCGAAAACAACTGTATCATTTGTAGTAAATCCTATCATAGGTTTAGCTTGGTCATACAAAATCATATTCTTGTCTATTTGACTCTGTGTAAATCGAGTCACGGGAGATAAAGCACCATTAGGGTTTCCCAATAGAATTCTCCCATTTTCTGGTTCTTTTCGCACGTAATAAAGAATTTTTCTATTGGAATCTTTGTCATTGGTTGTCACGAGTAGATGAGCTCGTGTAATAGATTGCTGAGTACCAGGAAGTACGCTCAGTTTTTCGTTAACTTGTAACACTAGCTTCAGCTCTCTTGCTGTAACTGTGAACACGTGTGGAGAGCCTTTGTTCACTCCGTCACTCACCTGAATCCGGAATCCACCAGTGGCTTCACCTAAGATTCAACAACTAAATATTAAGATGCGCGATACTTTTTTTTTTTTTGAGGTGTAAATAAAAATACATTACAAACCATCTTCAAATTCAGATGTTATATTATTGTACAGATGCACAGAATTCAACAAGATTTGTTAATCACAATGAAAATTATTAGCGTATCTTATAAATATAAAGTTAAATGATAACTCCTTACTGCAGGTTATATGATAACTCCTTACTGCTATGAACTTGGCAATATGTTGAAAAAAAAAAGCAACTAGGTTATTAGAATGAATTGTATAAAGTGTAATTAAAATTAATTAAACACTTTCTGACCTTAAAAGATAGAATACTTCCCTAAGAAAAATATATTAAATTTCTTATCTGGTAAATGTGTTTGTCTATGTTAGAAACTAATGAGTGAGAAGTGTTGAAGCACACTCTTAAACGTAATTATTTTAAATCTTACAAATAATTCTTAATAAATTATGGTCTTTTTTCCATTTGCTCTTTAATCTACACATGTTTTTATATTTTGGCTCCTTGATTTATTTCAGAACTATGTTTATATCTAGAAATACAGAAACTTTTTTGATAACTATAACAGAAGTTTATTTTAATATTCTATATAAATATTATCTTATTATTATTTCAGTCTACAAGTTACATCTGCACTGCACACATCTCTAAAACCAATGTAGCAGTTAAATAATTATCAAACATTACCACAGAATAAAATTCTGATTATAAAGTAAAATATAATTTTGTGCTGAAATTACTTAGTCAAGATTCTGTGTACTTTATTTAACCAAAAATTAATTTTACATTAAAATAACGAAATTGTAATTAATATTCTTTATAGTTTACAAGACATAATTTAGTTTGTACTTTAAAGTATAAAAGGAAGAAAAAACTTCTCGAAGATGCCAGTTCATGATATTGTATCACAGCAGATTAGGAAATTTTTTAAATGTTAGATTACAGGTACACGTTAAATGGTAAATAACACAAAATAAAACATACACTTACCTGTGTGGACAAAGACGACTAACTCTCTATTAATATCATCTTGAGTGAAACTTCGAATAGGTGACCTGGTATCATTTTTATAAGAAACGTAACCATTGCTTGGAGTGAAAATCTCAAAAATTATATCTTCAGGTTCAGAATCGTCATCCCCAGCTGCGAGGTGATGGTTAGTGATGGTTGCTAAGGAACCCTCCCAAACCTCCAGACCTGTATTGTTGATTAAATGAGGAGTTTCATCATTAATCGGCGTTACCATAACGTGAATAGTACTAGGGGCACTTTCTTTGTTCAAGGACTTAGCCTTAGCTACCACAGTAAACCAATCTCTCATAACCTCTGTTCCATCATGAACATATTGTATCAACCCATTCTTCAACTGGAAAGAGGTAAACTTCATTAGTTTACTTCCTGGGACGTTAATGTTTGTAAGATGACCATGTTGAGGTTCTTCTATCACCAAGTACTCGGACAGCCAGTCGTTATAATAAGGATTTGCTACATTAACAACTTCAGAGTTCAGAGGAGCAGCTTCGCCTTCTGCAACTGTTATGTTTCCTGTTTTAAGAAGAATTATGTTGGATAAGATACTGATAGTAAACTGAAGACCTGAAATGGTGGTTATTCCGTTGGTGACATCAAACGTGAAATGATCAAAAGACACATTACTTTTTGTCTGTACATATTCGATGTGCCCTTCATTAATCATAGCCTGGGTAAACCTTTTGGCAGATGTCCTATTTGTAGTAGTTCCCTCGTCAGAGCTTTTATTAGTAATCCTGATAAAACCCATTTCAGGGTCCACCGTAATGATATATGTAATGTTGGTTGGGTTGATATTAATGTGGGCAATGTTGAGTGAAGCTGGATCTATTACTACAGCTTTACCCTCATCTACGTGGATCGTTCTGTTGCTTAGTACACGGGGTGGCTCCCAGTAGCTTTCTGGAAACACTTGGATGTTGAAAGTTCCTTCTACACTAACGTCTTCTACAAACGCCAGGAACTGAAAGAAATCGGAGTAACTCTGGCTATTGTCATTTTCATACTCCAGATATTGAAGATCTAAATCTTTGTGCTTAAATTGGTTTGCGACACTTCCTTTAATCAATATTTCTCCATGCTTTGGACGAGAAATGATTTTAAACATGACATCATCAAGGTTAGAACCAACATTAGTTTCTATGCTAAGATTTTTCGACGTTATGAGTTCGATATCTCCTCTTCGTACTATTAACCCCGTGTTTGTTGTAACATTGATAAACGGATCTGACGCTCGTATTTTCACGTTTCCTGTAGCGTAAAACTGGCCGTCAGTAATCCAGAGGACAGCTTTTCCATAGTGAGCTCCATTATGTCGGAATATTATTTTCTCATTGTTTAGATCTTCCTGGGTAAACTGAAAAATCTCAGTATCGGGTGAATCAACGTGGAAAAGAGCTCCATTTGGAATACCTTTACGAGTGTATTGAATATCAGTGGGTTTAGAATCAATGTCTAAATCTTCATATTTCAAATATTGGGAAGTTAACTTTCTCTCGCCATTTATTTTCACGTAAAATATTTTATCGATCGTACGAACAGGCGGGTTATCGTTCTTCATCTTTACTTCAATGTGAAGGGTTCCATAGTATACAAAATCGCTGTCAGAAGCTTCTGGGAAGGCAATGAAATGTATCTTGTCTTTGTTGTGCTCAGAATCATCGTGAATATAAAATAATCGTTTATCTTCTATGTCGTCGTTTGTAAAGGAGGTTGGATAATCTCTCTCAACAGCGGTAAGAGCAGTGTTCATTAGTCTTAAAATTCCATGCTGAGGTTGTGTCGTCACGTTGTAGATTATCACTTCTTCATTCGGAATTGTCATAAGTAAGAATCGTTTGCTTATTTCAACGTGTTCTCCTTCAATTACTTGTAGTTTTCCAACATTTATCACAGCCCCAGTATCAACTGGGAGATGTTTAATGGAGAATATTTCCATTTTGCTTACAATTCCAACGCAGGATACTTGGAACTGAAAACTATCATTAATCATTGAGTAGGAGTTCCTAAGCAACGCATATTTTATTAACTTTTTCTCAATATCTTCTTGGGTGAATTCGGAGCCGATCTGTAAATTCACGATTTGTGTATTATCTGTGGAGAGATAAAGATGCCCATATAATGGGATGGAGAGAATAGTGTAATGAATTTCATTCTCATTTGTTGGAACAGGTGAGGTTTGATAATAGAGATTATCAGAGGTAAGAACACCGTGAGTTATTTTATCTAATACTAGTTCCTTATTGTTCACCTCAGTCAAAGACACCGCAATAAACTGCACGTGAAAATCATAAATTGTTGGTATTTTTATGTCCAAGCATGAAATAGAAAATTTAAATTCGTCCCGAGAAGGCTTTCCTAACGTGTGTATGTATCTAACTTTACCTTTATTGATCTGCTTCTGGGTAAAGTGATTGATTGTTCTCCAACGACCCTTGTTTCGTCGCTTCTGTATGCTCCCGTGCTGAGGCAAGCGTGTGATGTCATACCGAATCTCCAGGTCTTGATCCGGGGAGTTGGTAACGAAGGTTAAGTTGTTCGGGGTGATAATAGTGTATGAATTCAAAGGCAGTATTATTCCCGTGTTGTTGACGAGTGACAACGTTAAATCAAACGTCTCTACTCTAAGTACAAATGTTTGCCCCGTTTCAATTCCATCAGACACTCGAAGAGCAATTCGCGATGTAGGCGGGCCTTTATGCACGTAGTAAATTTGTTTATTGATGATATCTTCTTGAGTAAAAGAGGTAACAAGATTTCTTGGATCCTTGATGTTTTCAAGATACCCTTCCTCTTCGGTTTCGATATTTAATACTGAGTAAACTAAAGAACTGGGTTCATTATCCGGGTCTTCAATGTTTAATATGTCTGAAGTGAGTGGCATCTTAGTGTACTTGGCAAGTCGAAGCACATTACCAGAAGAAACTTTTAATTTAGGAGGATCGTTAACTGGAGATATTTTAATGTGAAACACAAATCTATGACGTTCTTCTAAAAATGGGGGTAAACGGTAATTTTGAGCCTGAAACTCCAGCTCAATAACAAACTTGTCGCTATGGTTTTCTGATCCATCGTGGGTGTATCGCACTTTATCGGTATAAAGATCTAGAAGAGTGAAAATGTTATCTGCTATTTTTCTCCAAATTTCTATTTCTAGACTGCCATGCTCTGGTGGCTCCACGATGTGAAATAAAACACCAGATTCTCTTACTCCATATTTCTGGTAATCTAACACAACCTTGATATGTTCTGATGTTAACAAATCGTTTCCTCCTTCTGCTACTTCCAGTGGATTTAGGGATAGTATTTCTAGGTCAATGGGAAGTGAAGATTTGGTGAAGAGCTTGTAACCAGAAGTAAAGTTACTGCGCACACATACAGGTTTATCACACATACAGCGGAAGCTATTCAAACCTTCTTGGAAACATTCTGCTTCCTGAATGCAAGGGTTCTGGAGACAAGGATATTGCCAAACACAGTCAGGACGAATCCTATGGCTGATTTCTATCTCCCTGTGACCCTTGACCTGATTATTGGTCTTAATATTCTTCAAACACCCAGCCAGAGAGCTGTGGGTTCCTCCCGACAAGACAGACTGCAGACCATGCTGTAAAGCCCGAAACTTTTTATTTGGTTCTATTCCTCCCACGTAGAGATAGCCAGTCAAATCAAAGAACCTATTTTTTCCAAGACCAGGCCTAATATTCTTACTTTCTCCGTCCACAGTGAGTTCGACATAAGTTGGGCTAAACTGTGCATCAACGTGGTGCCACAATCCGTTATTAACCATTTTATCCGAAGTTAGCATAACCACACCATTACCCTCATTAACAGATAAGGTAACCTTACCAGAAATAATCTCGATCGCCAAAAAATCTGTTTTCGAAGGGTTTCCAGAGTTATAAAACAGTACAGCTAGACGAGACTGGGTTTTCACGTCAAAAGATATGGAACCACCGTTCCTGGCACTCACAGCAGGAAGAGCAACAAAGGATTCCTCTTGGATAAAACTAATAGGTTGATGTGAAGTCGCCTCGAATTCTTCGCTACAGTCCCACGTGATACCATAAACACTTTGTTTGTTTTCAGAGTTGGCAGCGAGTCTTAAAATATCGTTGTCATTGAAGAAAAATTCATCTAAACACCCACGAAAATTTTGAAAATTACCTAAAAACAACTTGTCGAAACCATTAATACCACCAACAAAAATTCCAGACTTAATATTCAGTTCAAAAAAACGTCCACTTATGTCAAGATAAGTGGTGTGGATACCGTCAACTCTTAAAGTTAGCTCCGCAGAGATTCTTTGTATTTCTATTTCATGCCACAAGAGGTCATTCAGCTTCAGACCAGGAACTGACGTCAAAACTTCTTCTCCAGATCCAAGGTTGATGCGAACCTGCAATGTTATTACTAATTACCAAATATACTACATTATGATTAATCACACACATGCGCATTCTCAGTTTCTGAAGTAAGACTGCGTGATCGATACCAGGTAGGCGGCAGCACTGCCTATGTATGGATGGCTCGGATTGTTCATTGTTAATTGCTATATGTTAATTCTTGCCTGTGTTATTATGTAAAGATGATACAAATGCCATCCCTACTACTTTGTTTGCATTGTTTTTGAAAGATTGATATTAGTTATCCCTACATTTACTTAATTTTTGGGTCCGGCATGGCCAGGTGGTTAGGGCACTCGACCCCCAATCTGAGGGTCGCGGGTTTGAATCTCCGTCCCACCAAACATGCTCGCCCTTTCAGCCGTGGGGGCGTTATAATGTGACGGTCAATCCCACTATTCGTTGGTCAAAGAGTAGCCCAAGAGTTGGCGGTGGGTGGTGATGACTAGCTGCTTTCCCTCTAGTCTTACACTGCTAAATTAGGGACGGCTTGCGCAGATAGCCCTCGTGTAGCTTTGCGCGAAATTCAAAAACAAACAAACTTAATTTTTGTAAAAGTTTTTATTTACTTGTTTTTTAATGTTATGTTTCAATAGGAAGATCGTATTTATAACCGAGTTCTAAATACAATGAGGTTCCAATTGTAATATTTATTATTTATCTATTATTGGCTAGTAATTCCTGTTTCACCCTGTACCAAATTTCTGTAAGAAAGCTAACTTTAAGGGGTAATGATAACATCGTTCACACTAGAATTATGATTTTTTTAAATAACTACTAGTTAATAATAAATATAAAAGTGGATACTCCGTTTTAAACTATGTCACCTCAGTGAAACTGGTTGACACTATTTTATTGGTTTTTGAGTTATTATGTAATAAAAAAGAAGC
>NW_013666933.1:59762-65002 GCF_000517525.1 Limulus polyphemus
AGTCATTACATAGATATTGTTATAAAAGGAAACACTGTATAATATTTCTATAAACGTTAAACAAAGTTAAGAATAATAACTGTATAGTATTGTAAAGTTGTGATGACCTATTGAGGATATATTTAACATACCATTTCAAAGAACAATCCGAACAGTCCTCACATAGGCAGTGCTGCCACCTGTCTGATACAGGATTTGAAAAACATACAATATTGTCTTCTGAATACTTAATAAGAATAAATTAGTAGAATCAATGCTTCATGATCTCATACCATATATAAATATAGGTTCACTGTGGTTAGTAAAAGACAAATCAAAACACCAACCAGATATCATGAGTTATCAATAATTTTATATTTAGAATGAGTTCATATAATACTTTTTACACAAATCTCTTTTTAAGTACTCCAACCTACTCTTACAGCAGCAAAAAAGGTTTGCTCCAAGTATTTTTTAGACAGTTTCCTTCACTTGTCGGGGTTACCGCCACAACCTTCCCTTCTAAATAAATCACAGAAAAGATAACAGGACAGTTGCTGCACACTGGGAACGCGTTATTTAAAAATAGATGTACCGGTGAGTTTCTCATCTCTGTTTATCTTACTCACTGAAGTAGACGTACATTTTTTTCCTGGAATATTTGTTTATAGATAAACTCTAGTGTAAGTTCTTTTTTTTCTAAGTTATTCTTGGCAGGGTAAGTTGTCAGAAAAGGAGATATCTTAACCCTAGCGCTGAAGTTTGAAAATCTAACTGGGAGTTTTATAATTATTATATTTAATATATTCAATAATTACATAAAGTAACATTATATTCGTTACATTCCTTTTATCGCTTTACTGTTTTCTAATTATAAGACAAACTGTATTAAATTATCTCGAAATTTCAATGAAAATTAAAAAAATATACTTATCTCTAAATTTGAATAAATTCGGACACACTCTCAACTGCTACATGTTGTAATATTCCAGTCTGTTTTTTTAAAGCGACACACTCTCAACTGCTACATGTTATGTCGCTTTAAAAAAACAGACTGGAATATTACAGTTTCAACTGATATTAATTTTAACTAAGAAAAAAGAATAAGATGATTATTTTTGTAAATCATTAATTAACAGCCGCAAGTTTCATTAGCCTTTAGTAGCATTTCTACCAAGAGGAGGGAAAAAAACAGCTGTATCGTTATAATTTTGGACTCCTCTGTAATTTTTGATCGACAATTTGTCATTTCTGTCCTGTGGAGCCCGAATAATGACGTTTCTTTTAATAATTAAAATAAAATAAAAGTTTTATCCCAATGAAGCTTCAAAATCAGAACCAGAAGATATATTCGGATTTTTTTTATTTCAGTATTGTACTCGAATTTTTATTAAGAACGTTTTTCTAACAGAAAAAGAAAAAAATATTTATACACTTATTTTTAGAAAGTGATATAAATTTTTACGAAGATCTTACAATTCATAATTCTGTAAAGCAACTATTTAATAGTCTCATTTTAGGCCTGTAATATAGATTCGCGCATTTTTACCGATCTCAATCATTGGAGCATGGAATTTGTTTGACGCTGGTCATTGGCCAATTTCTCAAGACTACTACAATAATAACAAGAATGCCCCCCCCCCAGTGGTAAAGCGGTATGTCTGCGGTCTTACAACGCTGGAAACCGGGTTTAGATACCCGTGGTGGGAAGAGCACAGATAGCCCTTTGTGTTTAACTTCAAACAAAACAAGAATACATATACCTGTAAGTAAGTTTAACTCCTTCTTGATACACTGAAGTTCAATGCTGCCTGTTTAACACCACTTGTGGGTGGTGACAAATTTAATACATTTATCTATAAAATGCTTATCAGTTGTGTTTTCTTTATTTAGAAAAATACAGTTGATTGTAACTCAATATTCAGTTTTAAAGATTAAACAGGATTGTAAACAAAATTAAATTAACAATGTTAGATGAAAAATACAACTTTACACAAGAAACATACATATTTGAATTTTGAAACTAGTTTTACTAAGTTTGTCTTTTGTTAAGCACAAAGCTACTTGATGGGCTATATATGATCTGCCCACCGCTGGGCTACCAAAGGTGGATAGTTTTAAAAAGAAAGAAGTTACAAGATTTTTCCATGTTTAACAATGGACAAAGAATACAAATTGATTTTAAAATATGAATTTAAAACTTTGTATTTTTAAGTCGGTTTTTCTTAAATCCACAGGCCATTGTTTCGTAAAATCCTTTGGCCACACGAGCAGTGGCAAACGGAACAGCGAAAGGGATGGGGAAGCGACAAACACAAATTACACGCTACAATGATTTGGATCGGCAAAAATTCAGCCTAATAGATTACGTTAAAACTGCAATTACCAAACGTACTTAGGAGAAGTGTTTAATACAATAACTCTCTAAATCCGTAAAGTTAGGTTCTTACCTATTACGAGCAAGATTAGTCATAAACCTGTATATGTTAGTTCTTTAATAAAGGTATAAACTGTCCCATATGAAACCTTAGCATAACTATATAAAGAAAACTGTGAATCAACAAATGCAAGTAAAGATACGAGCTGCACGATTCTTACAGGTCAGGTATCTTTTTCCCTGTCGTTCTGATTGTCAAGCCACAAAGACAAGAGATATGGTCTAACGAAACGATGAATATTTTGGTTATGAGATTTAACCGACGAGACACTAAACTTCCAAACCATATGCTCAATGACGTATTACTTATAAAATACACAATGTCTGAAGTTATGGCACTTTTCAAGCATTTTATCTGACCTGGTTTAAAATAAATATATAATTAACATTCCTTCTCATATTAAATGTCAAGAGAACCTAATTTGATTTAATAACAAACGATAAATCGCTGAACTACGTATCAGTTTTGAAAATCATGTTAACTTATCTACTTGAAATTCCAAGTCACAAGTGTGAACAATAGCATTTCAGATCTCTCTCTTATCGACTCAAAGTCACTAGCCAAGGGGCATTTCGTTCAGTACCAAAATGTATAAGTTGGGTTGGACGATGAGAGACAAAAGATTTTCTGAAGCTTTATTGATACATACAGCATAAGTGTTACCAGTCGATTTCCTTAACACATGCCATCTGTCTATGTATGGAACGGAATTTAAGAATCAATAGAGTACCAGATAAACAGGTCAGATACTACCCTACCAGAACTAGCAATAGATCAGCGCGACATCTATGAGCCAAGTACAAAAACAGACACACACATTTGGCGTACCTTTATTTCACCAGCTTGAAGAGTCAGTAAGCAGTAGTCTGGAGGGCCAGCAGCTAGGAAGAGTAGGGCGTCAGCACGATGAGTCTTGAACCTGAAGAAGATATCGGTGTCACTGGAAGCATCTTGGACTGGCACAAACACGTGGCTAGCACCGTAGAATGAAGCTGTGATTAAAACAAAAACTTTCTACAAATAGTACTTTAAGCATTATTAGGCCTAACATCCTTACCGAATCTTACAAATGGCGCGAACAATGATTGGACTCCTATAAGGAAGCTTTGAAAGAAAGCCTGCTTTCTACACATAATTACAGCATCTGTGTTGTTAGGCCTAACATTATTACTTAAATTTTACTGCGCGGTAAGATCAGTTCTTTTAAATGTCATGTAAGCTGACATCATTAGTATTTATAGACTTAATGACTGATTGAACTTGACCCTTTACACACACACATATATTTATGCGTACAAAAAAAAAACCTCAGCTGAAAAGTAGCCATTGCTCAGAGTATACGATACTAGAACAGTTTATTCATAACAATGCCTACAGCTATATGAACTAAAATTATAATGATATAATAATAATAATACCCCTGGTGAGAAAAAATGAAATTATTATAGTAAAATTGCATTTTCCATAACATAGTTTAATGCATAATATGCATTGTTTGTTTGAAGTTAAGCACAAAGCTACACAAAGATCTATCTGTGCTCTGCCCACCACGGGTATCGAAACCCGCGTTGTAAGTCTACAATGCTGTAAGCTTTCAAGTAAAATGTACGAATAGCTTGCGTTACAGGTTTAGCAGCATAATTTTTTAAGCATGACTATTTTTTTCTGATGCTGATACAATTCACAGTCAGCTTAAAATAGTAAAATGATGGCTTTTGTAAATCTGTGGTTTTGTTCATAATTAAAGGTGTTTTAACAACATACAAAATATGATTAGACAGAGATTTTGAGGCGACATAATTATAAAAATTTTCACAATCTATTAAACATTGTTAGTATTTCACAAAAGTTATTTTTTATTTTACAGTGTTGTAGTCAAATGGTTTTCGTCAGGTAACTGTGGCTTGTAGGGAAACGGATTTACATCATACATTGTCAGATAACTGTTATTTATATGGAAACTCGGATTTATATCATGAATTGTCAGGTAAATGTGGGTTATAGGGATTTATATCATACATTGTCAGATAACTGTTATCACGAAATGTCAGGTAACTGTGGTTTATAAAGAAATTCGGATTTATATCATGTATTGTCAGGTAACTGTGGCTTATAGGGAAACTCGGATTTGTATCATATATTGTCAGGTAACTGTGGTTTATAAAGAAATTCGGATTTATATTATGAATTGTCGGGTAACTGTGGTTTATATGGAAACTCGGATTTATATCATGAATTGTCAGGTAACTGTGGTTTATAAAGAAATTCGGATTTATATCATGAATTGTCGGGTAACTGTGGTTTATATGGAAACTCGGATTTGTATCATGTATTGTCAGGTAACTGTGGTTTATAGGGATATATATCATGTATTGTCAGGTAACTGTGGTTTATACGGATATATATCATGTATTGTCAGGTAACTGTGGCTTATAGGGATTTATATCATGTATTGTCAGGTAACTGTGACTTATAGGGATTTATATCATGTATTGTCAAGTAACTGTGGCTTATAGAGATTTATGTCATGTATTTTTACGTAACTGTGGTTTATAGGGATATATATCATGTATTGTCAGGTAACTGTGGCTTATAGGGATTTATATCCTGAATTGTCAGGTAACTGTGACTTATAGGGATTTATATCATGTATTGTCAGGTAACTGTGACTTATAGGGATTTATATCATGTATTGTCAAGTAACTGTGGCTTATAGAGATTTATGTCATGTATTTTTACGTAACTGTGGCTTATAGAGATTTATGTCATGTATTTTTACGTAACTGTGGCTTATAGAGATTTATGTCATGTATTTTTACGTAA
>NW_013666933.1:65823-66671 GCF_000517525.1 Limulus polyphemus
TTGTTAGGTAATATGATGTGTTGTTAGGTAACTGTGGCTGTATTATGTTATGAAAAACTTGGATTCTACATCCTTTATTCTCAGGTAACCGTGATTTATAGGTAAATGCGATTTTAGAATATTTATTGTTCCGTAACTAGGATTCTATGTAATTTATTGTTCAGTCTGTGGTTACATACATTTTACAATGATCGGCTACTGTGGTGGTATTGTGTTTCTTGAACATTTATTGCACAATAAATGATATTATACATCTTATGTTGCCCATTAACTGTGATTCTACGTAACTTATTGTTCAGCCTGTGATTATATATATTTTGTATTCTTGCTACACACTGTATTGTTCAGTATTGTGATAATTGATCATGTATTGCGTGAATAATCAATTTTTTGTACTACCGATAACTGATTCTATATTCTTTACTATTCATCACTATGATTATGTACATTAAGTGTCGCGAAATATCTCGTATTGTTCTGAAACTGCAGTTCTAGTTTTTATTGCTTAGAAACTGCAGTTCTAGTTTTTATTGCTTAGAAACTGCAGTTCTAGTTTTTAATGTTTAGAAACTGCAGTTCTAGTTTGTATTGTTCAGAAACTACAGTTCTAGTTTGTATTGTTCAGAAACTGCAGTTCTAGTTTGTATTGTTCAGAAACTGTAGTTATAGTTTGTATTGTTTAGAAACTGCAGTTCTAGTTTGTATTGTTTAGAAACTACAGTTCTAGTTTGTATTGTTCAGAAACTGCAGTTCTAGTTTGTATTGTTCAGAAACTGCAGTTCTAGTTTGTATTGTTCAGAAACTGCAGTTCTAGTTTGTATTGTTCAGAAACTGTAGTTCTAGTTTGT
>NW_013666933.1:67547-74848 GCF_000517525.1 Limulus polyphemus
AACTGAATACCACATATCCAGTTCAAAAGGAAAGAAAGCGCGCTCATAAATATATTTTACGTATGAACAAAACCTAACAGAAAATAAGGCACTAAATACCATTAACTTAAACGGAAGCTACTAATTAACGTTAACTATACGTAGTATGTATAAATTGATCGAAACACGTTTTCTATAATTCTGTTTAAGTCTGATACGTTTTTATTATAATAACCTTAAAAAGTATCCTGTAATCTACCTATATACATAATGTTACGACGCTGGTAACACGTCATGAGTTTCTAGAAGGATCATGACTGTTCCTGACAACTCCAGTGTTTGCCAGACGCCCTCTATTTTTGTAAAGCACGCCCGGCAAATAAAGCGGAGATATAATTGCAGATAGGAAGATATAGAGACATATAATCGAGTCAAGTGAGCGGTAGTGACCGTAAGGAAAGTGCGTGAATCGTTGTGAATTATAGCGTGTGTTTAAGATAAAGTGACTGTGGAAATTAAGTGTATTGTAAAGTTGTATTGAGAAAGAATAAACTAGTTTTATTTAAGAAAGGAATTGTATCGCTAAATTTCTTCGGAAAGAATATTTACGGGAAATTAACAAACGACCAGAGACGTAGCAATAAGAAACATGCTGAGGACCGATAATGCTGCCTGTCACGAAGGAATATGTGGATAATTGTGTGCAGTTTGTCGAACCTTAGACTCAAAAACACTGTATAGGCTTTTCTGACAGTGAAAAGTTCATTTAAACACTCGGAAGTTGTTTGTTGTAATGGTTAGTATTTAGCACTAATGTCAAGCAACTTTGTTTTTTTGTTGCTGTAGTCTTTTTTTTTGCTTGTTTGTTTCTTTTTGAACCTTCTACTAAACATCTGTTCATTTTCTAGTTTTCATACCTGGCTTGGTCTTTGAAATGTGAAACATCAGATGGTTTATAGCATTTGTGCCATGTTAGATAATACAATTAAAAACAACAAACTTCAGAACGTTCGTATCAAAGAAAAGTGCGTGCACGGAACTCTTGATAAGTAGATGTAAATTAAGGCGTTGGTTTATGGTAGAAGAAGGGGATCATCTTTTTCTTAATATTTTGCAGTTTTATAGAGATAAATAGTTTGAATAAGATTATAACTATTTACATACTTTGTCAGCTAATTTTGCATTTTCTCACATATATTCAGATATACGAAGAATTTACAAAACATACCTAAATTTCAAATGAAGCCTATACACCATCTATGTTAATTCTATTTTCTACAAAAACGGTTTGTACGTATTCTAACTGTTTGGGTTTTATTAATTTCAGATGGAAAACTAATCCATGTGAACAACATCATCACCTGCTATACTTGTGTACAAACTAACCTAGAGAAACAACATCATCATCACCTGCTATACCGTGTACACCTTGACCAAGAGGAACGACATCATCACCTGCTAAACTAGTGTACACCCTCACCAAGAGAAACAGCATCACCACCTGCTATACTTGTATACACCCTGACCAAGAGGAACGACATCACCACCATCTATACTTGTGTACACCCTGACCAAGAGGAACGACATCACTACCTGCTATGGTTGTGTACACCCTGACCAAGAAGAACGACATCACTACCTGCTATGGTTGTGTACACCCTGACCAAGAAGAACGAAATCACCACCTGCTATACTTGTGTACGTCCTGACCATGAAGAACGACATCACCACTTGCTATATTTGTGTACACCCTGACCAAGCGAAACGGCATCATTACCTGATATATTTGTGTACACCCTGACCAAGAAAAACGAAATCACCACCTACCATACTTAATTACACTCTGACCAAGAGAAACGACGTCACTATCTGATATATTTGTGTACACCCTGACCAAGAAGAGCGACACCACCACCTGCTATACTTGTGTACACCCTGACCAAGAGAAACGAAATAACCACCTGCCATACTTAATTACACCCTGACCAGAAGAAACGACATCACCACCTTCTATACTTGTGAACACCTTCACCAAGAAGAACGACACCACCACCTGCTATGCTCCTGTACACCTGACCTAGAAAAACGACAACACCACCTGCTATACTTGTGTACACCCTCACCAAGAGGAACAACATCACCACCTGCTATACTTGTGTACACCCTGACCAAGAGGAACGACATCGCCACCTGCTATACTTGTGTACACCGTCACCAAGAGGAACGACATCGCCACCTGCTATACTTGTGTACACCCTGACCAAGAGAACGACATCACCACCTGCTATACTAGTGTACACCCTGACGAAAAGAAACAACATCACCACCTGCTATACTTGTGTACACCCCGAGTTCAAGAAGAACATCATCACTACCTGCTATACTTGTGTACATCCTGACCAAGAGAAACGACACCACCACCTGATATACTTGTATAAACCATGACCAAGAGGAATGACATCACCACCTACTATACTTGTGTACACCCTGACCAAGAGAAACAACATCACCACCTGCTATACTTGTGTACACCCCGAGTCCAAGAGGAACGACATCACTACCTGCTATACTTGTGTACATCCTGACCAAAAGAAACGACATCACCACCTGCTATACTAGTGTACACTTCGAGTCAAAGTGGAACGACATCACAACCTGTTGTACTAGTGTACAACCTGACCAAGAAGAACATCATCACTACCTGCTATACTTGTGTACATCCTGACCAAGAGAAACGACACCACCACCTGATATACTTGTATAAACCATGACCAAGAGGAATGACATCACCACCTGCTATACTTCTGTACAACCTGATCAAGAGAAATCATCACCACCTACTATATTTGTGTACACCTGACCAAGAGAAACAACATCACCACCTGCTATACTTGTGTACACCCCGAGTCCAAGAGGAACGACATCACTACCTGCTATACTTGTGTACATCCTGACCAAAAGAAACGACATCACCACCTGCTATACTAGTGTACACTTCGAGTCAAAGTGGAACGACATCACTACCTGTTGTACTAGTGTACAACCTGACCAAGAAGAATAACATCAGCACCTGCTATACTGATGTACACCATGACCAAGAGGAACAACATCACCACCTGCTGCACTTGTGTACACCCTGACCAAGAAGAACGACACCACTACCTGCTATCTTCTGTACACCCTGACCTAGAAGAATGACATCACCACCTGCTATACTTCTGTACACCCTGATCAAGAGAAAAACATCACCACCTACTATACTTCTGTACACCTGACCAAGAAGAACAAAATCACCACCTGCTATACTTCTGTACACCCTGACCAAAAGAAACGCCATCACCACCTACTATACTTGTGTACACCCTGACCAAAAAAAACGACATCACCACCTTCTATACTTGTGCACACCATGATCAAGAAGAACAACATCACTACCTGCTATATTTGTGTACACCCTGACCAAGAGAAACGACATCACCACCTACTATACTTGAGTACACCCTGACCACGAGAAACGACACCACCACCTGCTATACTATGTACACCCTGATCAAGAGAAACGCCATCACCTCCTTCTATACTTGTGTACACCATGACCAAGAAGAACAACATCAGCACATGCTGTACATTTGTACACCTTGACCAAGGGAAACGACGTCACCACCTATTATACTTGTGTACACCCTGACCAAGAGAAAGGACATCACCACCGGCTTTAGTTGTGGATACCCTGCTCAAGAAGAACAACATAACCACCTGCTATACTTGTGTACACCCTGACCAAGAAGAATGACACCACCACCTGTGTAAACGAAGAGTGCAAGAGGAATGACATCACCACCTGCTATATTTGTGTACACCCTGACCAAAAAAACGACATCACCACCTTCTATACTTGTGTACACCCTGACCAAGAGAAACGACATCACTACGTGATATATTTGTATACACCTTCACCTAGAAGAACGACATCACCACCTGCTATATTTCTGTACACCCTGACCAAGAGAAACAACATCACCACCTTCTATACTAGTGTTCACCCTGACCAATAGAAACGACATCACCACCTACTATACTTGTGTACACCCTGATCAAGAAGAACGACATCATCACATGTTAAACTAGTGTACACCCTGACCAAGAGAAACACCATCACCACCTGCTATACTTGTATACACCCTGACCAAGAGGAACGACATCACCACCATCTATACTTGTGTACACCCTGACCAAGAGGAACGACATCACTACCTGCTATGGTTGTGTACACCCTGACCAAGAAGAACGACATCACCACCTGCTATACTTGGGTACACCCTGACCAAGAAGAACCACACCACCACCTTCTATACTTCTGTACACTCTGATCTAGAAGAACGAAATCACCACGTGATATACTTCTGTACACCATGACGAAAAGAAACAACATCACCACCTGCTATACTTGTGTACACCCCGAGTTCAAGAAGAACGTCATCACCACCTGCTATACTTGTGTACATCCTGACCATGAAGAACGACATCACCACCTGCTATACTTCTGTACACCCTGATCAAGAGAAAAACATCACTGCTTACTATACTTGTGTACACCTGACCAAGAGAAACAACATCACCACCTGCTCTACTTGGGTACACCCCAAATCCAAGAGGAACGACATCACTACCTGCTATACTTGTGTACACCCTGACCACGAGAAACGACATCACCACCTGCTACACTTGTGTACACCCTAACCAAGAGGAACGACATCACCTCCTGCTATACTTCTGTACACACTAACCAAGAAGAACGAAATCACCACCTGCTATACTTCTGTACACCCTGAAAAAGAGAAACAACATCACCACCTGCTATAATTGAGTACACATCGAGTCAAAGAGGAACGACATCACCACCTGCTATACTTGTGTACACCCCGTGTCCAAGAGGAACGACATCACTACGTGCTATACTTGTGTACACCCTGATCAAGAGAAACGACATCACCACCTGCTATACTTGTGTACACCCTGACCAAGAGAAACAACAACACCACCTGCTATACTTTTGTTAATAAAGACGCACTGCATCACCACTATATAGCTCGATGTAGCTGTGATTACATGATCCGCTATGGGAACAAGAAAAATTGCTTGCTGGTTTGTATGAATGATTGTAAAATGTTCATGAATAATTCTAAAGTTAAAATTCAAATAAAATAATAATGATAAAGAAATAAATTAATGAAATGCTGAAACTGTTAGAATTACATAATGTTGAGTTTTTAGCTATTAACTCATAATCTGATCTGTAAATGACCTAAATAAAGCTTTATAATAAATGCAGTTCACTTGTATGAGTTGGTTCACACTACTACGTCTGTCGTATCCCAGCCAGTTTGATAAGCCCTGGTAGTTGATGTATAAGCTGGTTCACACTACTACATCTGTCGTATCCCAGCCAATTTGATAAGCTCCGGTATTTGATGTATAAGCTAGTTCACACTACTACGTCTGTCGTATCCTAGCCAGTTTGATAAGCCCTGGTAATTGATGTATAAGCTGGTTCACACTACTACATCTGTCGTGTTCCAGCCAGTTTGATAAGCTCCGGTATTTGATGTATAAGCTAGTTCACACTACTACGTCTGTCGTATCTCAGCCAGTTTGATAAGCCCTGGTAGTTGATGTATAAGCTGGTTCACACTACTACGTCTGTCGTATCCCAACCAGTTTGATAAGCCCTGGTAGTTGATGTATAAGCTGATTCACACTACTACGTCTGTCGTATCCCAGCCAGATTGATAAGACCTGGTATTTGATGTATAAGCTGGTTCACACTACTACGTCTGTCGTATCCCAGCCAGTTTGATAAGCCCTGGTATTTGATGTATAAGCTGGTTCACAAGCTGGCAGTTGTCGTGCATGAAAGTTCATGATATGTATCCAGCGCCTAGAACATTACTATGTCTGTCGTATTCCAGGCAATTTGATGAGCTCTGGTATTTGACGAAAAGGCTTCGTTGGCACTATATATGGTATATATAGTGTGATTGGCACGTTGTAACATTCTTCTTGTTTTCTTTCACTCATGGGTTCTTAGAATTTAGTAGTTTGTTGTGTTTGCTTTGTCTTTTTGTCAAATATAAGAACCAGGTGAAACCAACTGTACATTTCCAACACTCAACGGCAACACCAAACATTTACTTTGGCTGAATAACTCACGCTTTCCTCTAGAAGTTACATCTTATATGCTGAGTTAATTCCTTTGTCCAAATCTTTAAAATGTAAGATAGAATGACGTCATTGTTCAATGCTAGGTAAGAAATATTGAAAGGTTTACTGGGAAGAAAGAAGGTACGTGTGAAAAAAGGTTGCCGAAAGAAAAGGGAATAAAGATAAACTAAACAAAACGAAGGCAAAGAATTGACACAGAATAACAGGAAGGTAAACACAGAAGAAAATCATGGACGAGACAAAACTCTGATGGGGAAAACATAATACCGAGATAGACAGAAAGTGAAAACATTTCTAATACAACTAGAACTGATGGGTAAACTCAAGGGAATATTCATGTAAATATACTCGTACTGATAAATATAAGGGTTGGATTTGTCTGACAACGTGGTACAGGTGCTTTCGATATGTATTCGTTCTGTATGTATACGTATCTCCTTAGCTCTTATGGAGGTACACAAAACGTACAAAAGATCAGCTGGATCGTGTTCACGCAATCTTGACAAAACAAACAAACTCAAGTCAAAGTCAACACGTTTTACAGCACTATCAAAACCATTAGTGAACTAAGATCTCGTTTAGGTATTTCTAACAGCAAGCTGCCATAATCTGGAACTAAAAAATTGTTGAGACACTTCTGACGGTATAAGTATGTACAAATACAACCAGGACGGAACCAGAGTATCTTGAAGACGTTTCCATAGATACTTTGTACGCATAAAATGATAAATCATGAATATTACAAGAACTTAAAAATACTATATGAATTATTTAAAATATTAGAACGCTGTGAAACGATAACAACACCTGTCACGCATTTTGTACGTATATACATACGTATATGTATATATTTAGTAGGTACAAGCAACATACGGTGAAACTAAGCAAACTCTCAAACGCTTTGTGATTTTGTTGTTTACTCGTTTGTATAATTACATTTCAAAACCAGGTGTTAATGATTACAGCAACTGACGCTCGGTTTGCGATACAACGAAGGAAAGTACTTTCATTCATTTTGCCATATGTATAAAGGAGGGTCAGTCCTTGCCATATGTATAAAGGAGGGTCAGTCTTCGCGCTCATCACATATATTTTGCCAT
>NW_013666933.1:75701-79226 GCF_000517525.1 Limulus polyphemus
AAAGGTGCGGCCAAAAAAAAAGATTCAATGTGCGACTTAAAGGAATGAAATCAAAATTGGTGGCCAAACTGGTAGCTACACTTATAGCATTGATAAGAATTTTACAGCAAATATTCATTCATTAATAAGCTAGGACGAGTTTCTTTTGTGTTAAACTTGCGGCAGCGATAAAATTTCAATACCAATCAGTTTACAAAATTATTAATAGTAAAAATATCTAAATATATTAAGTTTTCTAAAGCATACGTTTATAAAAACAGTAACCCATAACTGATAGGTATATCATCAATAGTCCACCATCATAAGAAATGTCACTTTTCACAGTTACACATATTTCCATGAAACTGTGAATCAGTATTCTTTCTGTTTTAAGGAAAATATTTGATGGAAAGTTATTTTAATTGCAAACTCTTTAGCATACGAAACTAAGAATTCACAAGCAAGAAACCTTCAGGAACGGTGGTGGCGTGGGAACACTTTTAAGACTTAAAAATAGACTTTAAAATCCGACGGGTCCATCTCTCTAGGGATAACAAACTCGGGGTGCCTATGAAACCCTTCACGCACTGAATAAGCCCATAGTTTCAAAACTAATAAGCTATGCTATTAAAATGCGTGTATATGATTGTAATAATCTTATCTGATGAGTGAACTCTGACATCAAATTCACATTTGTGGTTGTAGTTTCTAATGAACCCACGTAATGAACAGATATAAATATAACCTTACAGCGCTAAACATGATGTTTCCTTTCATAAATATGTTTGGCATACGTTCTTATACAATTGTTGCATACGGTTCTCTAACACCAGCACGTTTATACACAAACAGATTAAAACAAAAATACCTGAAACAAGAAAATATTTACTCAAATTTCAATGATTACAGCACATGATAATAATAGTGTATGAAATTTCACTGCACAATTTAAAGCACGTTATGAGTATTGTGTGCAAATAATCAAGAAAAACATTAATTTCTTACGTATGTATTAAATAATTCATTGAAAATTTGTACTTAACACCCACTTTTAACTTCAGTTCTTAATAATGTTACATAATTTCGTCTTGCAGCGTCATCGACGTTAGTTTTTTTCGTATATGTGTTTCGTATATGCTATTATCAAAAGACATTCTGATACGATACTCGAATTCTGCACAACTCAAATTGGAATGAAATAAACACTATCTAAACCATCGCATAAAACATAACTATAAACAACCAATTGAAACTCTATGAACAAAGTAAGCCTAAAATAAGTTCAAAGAAGAAAATCATTAAAGATAAAATACACCAGCAAAATCAAACAAAAATCGGTAAATGTGTAATTAAAACTCAAAAATAATGAAATAAATGCACGGTCAAGATCAAACGAGAGAAATGACGTAAACAAAAAGAATGAACTGTTGACATTCTATATACTGGAGTTGCCATGCTATGATGTTTTGAAGTAACAGAAAATATACTCAAGAGCCACTATTGATGTATGACCATCCTCGTGGATGGGCTTCCTGCCTCTCTGGATACCTTATAGACTGGGTTATTTGTAGCTCGACAATTCTTCTTGGTTCTATCCTTTCTAATACTCCTTCTCTTACAGCATAATAGCTCAGGCTTCAAACCAGTTCGATGCATAGGTTGACCTGCCTGAAAGTGTTGTTGCTAGCCCCCCCCCCACACACACACACATGTTACCGATGCTTAGTCTCACTTTAGTTTTTTTTTTTTTTTTTTTGGTGAAAACTTCAGAAACTCTGGAGAATGGAATTTGTCATACAGGAAGTCGTAGCTGGTGCAGATGACGGTACTCCTGCAGAATACCCCATCTTTGTCAGGATTTTGGCAATTGAACTTTGATTGGTCTCTCATCTTCCGACAGATCTGTTATTGTGAAGTATCTGATCAAGTCACAAGTGGGACCAAACGACTGTCCTGTGCTGCCATTACACTGTATCTCTTTAAGTAGGGTATTCTACCACTTGCCAGGAATGGCGTTTTGTACTAAATGTTATTGACTTATTGGTTTCAGTGCTTGAGGGTGTGCGATGTAAATGCATTTGACATTAACAGCCATTAACAGACATTAACAGAATTTCCTTAAGCTTTATTTAAACAGTTATTGAAAATATCTGTTTCATCTCACAGCAAGAAGGCAGATTAACTCAGACCCCTCTTGCCTTCCTTCCACTGAAACCATGCTTCTACTAACTCTTTATGGTTCAATGTTGAATGCATATGCTAAGGAACTCACAAAGTGTAGTTCAAGTACCAGATCCACGGAGAACAACTTTCTTTCAACATTTATGGCTTCTAGCAATACTGATTCTAACTCAAATGCATCGGCAAAGAAAACAGTCTTTCCTATTTTTGGCTTATTCTTCACTAAACATACATTTTGTTTCCAACCCATCATGTATACTATGTGTGAATAATTACAAGCCCCAAAAAAGCCTCCCATCTAGGTTCACCATAGCTGGGGTTGCCCTCCCATCTCGTTCTATTAAATGTTGTTGCTTCACAGGATTCTTTCTCTGGGATTATTTGAAATGTGACCTATTAGGAAATTCCTGCCGAATCATTATTAATCAGAAGCCTAATAATCAAAACTTGGAAAGCCTGACACAATGTGGGAGAAAACTTCACATCTAACAGAAAACCTTGCCAGTCTTACTTTCTTGGAATAGTTCTTCTAGTTATGCCGCAGAAATACAGTGACTCATCAGAGAGAAACGTAAAAGGAGAGAAAGAACACGAAAAAAATTTAAATAGAAAATAACAATCAAAGGAAAGGTAGTAAACCAGCAAGTAGTTAGTTACCTGCACACGTAACTCCTGTTCATAGCATCAAAAAAATTCTAATGTAAAGGTAATAAACCAGTAAGTAGTTAGTTACCTGCACACGTAACTCCTGTTCATAGCATCAAAAAAATTCTAATGTAAAGGTAACAAAGCAGTAAGTAGTTAGTTACCTGTACACGTAACTCCTGTTCATAGCATCAAAATAATTCTAATGTAAGGATAAACTACTTACTGGTTTACTACCTTTACATTAGAATTATTTTGATGCTATGAACAGGAGTTACGTGTGCAGGTAACTAACTACTTACTGGTTTACTACCTTTACATTAGAATTATTTTGATGCTATGAACAGGAGTTACGTGTGCAGGTAACTAACTACTTACTGGTTTAATACCCTTACATTTTTTGATGCTATGAACAGGAGTTACGTGTGCAGGTAACTAACTACTTACTGGTTTATTACCTTTACATTATAATTGTGTGCAGGTAACTAACTACTTACTGCTTTATTACCTTTACATTAGAATTGTAACTCCTGTTCATAGCATCAAAATAATTCTAATGTAAAGGTAATAAACCAGTAAGTAGTTAATTACCTGCACACGTAACTCCTGTTCATAGCATCAAAATAATTCTAATGTAAAGGTAGTAAACCAGTAAGTAGTTAGTTACCTGTACACGTAACTGGTAAACCAGTAAGTAGTTAGTTACCTGCACACGTAACT
>NW_013666933.1:80226-81008 GCF_000517525.1 Limulus polyphemus
CTCAGTGTACAATATTTTAAACTTGAATCACAGTACAGGCGGCTTGTAACTGAAACTTTCCGTCGGGAAAGAACACAACAAAAAGCCACAACAGCGCCACTAAAGTACAATGAGAAGTTGTACTTAGACATATTGAAATTTCCGGTTACAAGAGCTTTCCGGATGCGAAGATGCCGGATAACAAAGCTTTTATTGAACTAAATTTATTTTGTGTGATATAGATTATGTTTGTGTTTATAGCATACACTCAATTTGAAATAATGAAACAAGTTTAATATATATATATATAATTGCTCTAAGCTGTGTTTTTAATGTTGTAATTCGTTTCTTAAATAGATGGAGATACTAGTCATAAAGATGACGTTAAGATAGAAAGGTTTAATAACGTAGGATTAGAAAGTTCTAAAGAGTTAACGTCATCCTTATTACTAGTAGATTCCTCTACCGAACAAACGAATTACAACATTAAAAAATTAGCTTACAACAATATTATTAGATAATATAATATCAGCTTACCAACAATTATTTATTTCAAGGTGTATTTAATGTTTCTGTATTGTTAAGTGTTACTTATGATCAGAAGTTATTGTTAAATAATGTTCATGACTCACAATTATGAAAGTATACTGAAACAAGCATTCTGTTAATTTATGTGGTGTTCGTAATTTTTGAAGATGAATATCTGACGAATTTTTTTTTTGTTTTATTTGCGATTAAAATATCTTTTCAAATATTTTCTATACATACATTTATACAGCATCATACATAGTAGACATTCATAT
>NW_013666933.1:81675-86948 GCF_000517525.1 Limulus polyphemus
GCAGTTAGCTCTCGTGTCGCTTTGCGCGAAATTCACAAACAAAACAAACAAGCGAGAGAGAATCGTATGTTATTAGGGACCAACAAAGTCATAGACCTGCAAGTAATTTGGTCCACAAATAGTTTAACAAACGTTAATTTTGATGTTATAAAAGGATGCATAAATTTATATCAAAGTTTTTAGTTCTTGGAGCAAAGGTCATGCTTACCTGAATACACTTATTATTTATACTTTTACTCTCGCATGTCAAATGAGTTTAGTATTTTAACAAGATCACTTAGACTACTTAACGACATCTTTCCACTGTAATTCTCAAAAACAAAATTTGGATGAAAATATGCGTTTAAAAGAGCATAGCATGACACAGTGTGAAAAATTGATTTAGGCTTAAATTAATTTATTGCGAACACTTTGTATTTTAAACATTCAGATTATAATAATTTTAATTTACTCTTTAAAGTTGTATCTCTCTCTTTTATTAATCGTACATACATACCTTTAATACTGAAGATGTCTTATTTTTTGTAAGTATAAAATTTTGGACAAAACAATAATGATTTTCATCGTTTCTTCTTTATTGTATAGTGAAAAAAACATCCATGATGGATATAGACATGGGGTTGGACCCGAATATGGATACTCTCCGTAAGAGGAAGATCATGGATATAAAGTAAGGAACACTTTTTAACTGTTTAGAACATAATACACAGAGGGTTGTTCACGACCTTTGGTAACACATTTACATGTCAGACACCTTGCTCATAGCTATTCTACTGGTCTATAACTATAAAGTTTAAAACTCCTGGCTCTCATGTTGTAATTCATGTGAAGTATGGCGATTTTCAAATGCAGATAGTAATCAAAACTGATCCCTTCTTAAAGGGTTACACCACGAGACTTTTCGTTGCGATGCTTTGCTATTATACGATTACAAAAGTATGCAAGGCCCGATATTTTAGTATCTTGAAGAAACGATTATCTGTAGTGTTGGACGGGTATTGGTAAGGGGAGAAGAAAGATGTGTTGCCAGCAGAGTGAAAATAGGTCACTCTACGACCGACAATCAGTAGCACACCGGAGGTAGTGAAGATAGTTGTAACTCAAGAACACAGTTGCTAATTGCAGCCAAAGGAAAAGAATCTTCCTATGAAGATGTACATTATATAATTGACACGTATTCTAATCTAACAAACAATACACAAAAGTGTTTCTCCAAAAGTGAATAGCTAAATGGAAGACCATTGCAGAAAGGTCAATGAGCTGTGTTTGTTCTATAACAAATGAAAGAACGTTGCCACGCTGGACAAAATATATATGTCTTCTTACGTTTTTGAAAAAGTTCGAGAAGTTTATCATCTTGTGCCAGTGAAAGAACATTTCAAAAATGATATAGAGCATTTCGCGAAAGATCTTCCAAGAGATTTATGATGGTTGCAGGTTATAGCTATAATAAAGTTAAACGTCTAGCGAGTCGGGAAAATATTTAAAGATGAACTCTGCATACTATCATGGTAAGGCTGTATCAAGAACAAGAAACATCAGTACACATACACATGCATGTCATCGTGTTAGTTCCTCCTCCAAATGCAAGTAAAAGAAGAATTCCAGGTATACCATTCATGAATATTTCCTATGAACTTTTGGATTACTCAATGGGCCTTCAGGCTTCAGAAGTCGCTATCCGTAAACATTTAATGGACTTTGGAAGTCATATAAAGAGAGTGGGAGCAACATAGACCGAAATGAATAGTGCAAATTTCTTTTGCATTGGAAATTGGCCAATAGTTCAGAATCAGGACCATTACAAAGAAAAATACGTAAAACAGGTGGTCTGTAAGGGTAACTCACTCACCTTTGTATCGTTACCGTATAGTGTAAGGCTTAGTCACTCGCCCTTGTATCGTTACCACAGGACCTGAACTCCCTCTGTAATTCCTTTATGATATGTGCATCCATTGTTTATTCTCGAAAAACAGATATTTTTATTATAAAATATAATACTTTTTTTGGTTAATATATATAATTTTTCTAGTAAATATTTATTAAATAAAATAGTCATTGTTTTTGCAAGATTTCATTTCGATCACTTGAATAAAATTTTCTCTAGTTTATGTGTTTTTATAATAACGTTTTCCATTTAACTATATACCATACTCATTCAAATGTATATAGCATTAGTTTTGATGTCGATGCTATATATTATAACGTTTGTGGCTGGGCTAAACTTACCTGTTATTTTCCAAAATGTATGTTAGAAAACAATAGTACATTATCAGGAATGTTATTGTCTGGCTATCAAGTAATTTCATAAGTGGTTGTGATACATCACACACAGCCTGAAAATGCTAAGCCTTGAATTTAAGCTACTTTGTTCTATTTATTATTTTACGGAAAGAGCCAGAAAAAAAAGAAAATTATTTGTTTATTTTGTTCAAGCGCAAAAATGCATAATTGGTTATTTGCGCTGTGCTCACCAAAGGAGTTCGAACTTCGAACTTATCGCTGAGCTACGAGATGGAGGGGGAACAAAAGAAAATAAAGGTAAAATGCCATTTGATTTATGTATTCATTAACGTAAAATTCTAATTAGTTCAAATCAAGATATTAGGGCGTAATAATTTATTTATCCATTGTTATAAAAAGTAACCTTTTGGAGCAGAAGGTAAATCCTGTACTAAGCTTTTTTTAAGAAAGGTGTTCCAGGCCTCGCGCTTTTCTTGGAAACGTTTCCACCGTCTACGATCGTCATTATTCTGATGATAATTATGTACTGTTTTCTGACACCATAATTTCCATCTCTCAAATTGGTTATTATTTGTATAAACGTGACCCTGATTGGCTCTGTGGCAGAACTTTGGGGTTTCGAAGCTGGCGAGCCGGGCTAGAAATTTCAGCTATGAGAGCGTTATAAGAATGTTAGTTAATCCCTTAGCGTGGAATGGTAGGTGGTGGGGTAGTACTGCTAACCAGCTGCCTTCCCTTAGCGTGGAATGGTAGGTGGTGGGGTACTGCTAACCAGCTGCCTTCCCTTAGCGTGGAATGGTAGGTGGTGGGGTACTGCTAACCAGCTGCCTTCCCTAGCTCAAAAATTAAGAACGATAGAAGATAGCTTTACCATGTATAATACAAATACGTATATAAACCAGAAAAGAATATGTCACGTGGTTAACACCAGAAAGTACGCTTGTGTGAAATTTTCATTCCAGATGTTTCTTTAAGATACTTAAACCTGAAGGTTACGAAAATTGAGACCGTTTCATAATTGAAATGTTATTGTTTTGTATTTTAACGCAAAGCTACACAATGAGCTATCTTTAGTACTCTGTCCACCACAGGGAATCGAATCCCGGGTTTTAGTGTTGTAAGTCCCACGTAGTGACTCATTATTTAAAAGCCATTCTTCAGCGTTCAGAAAATTTATAAAATAGAATCTAGAAAAAGGGCATTAAAGGAAACCCCAAGAAAGTGGTGAATTTAGAAATAAAATATAAATGTAAAAAAAAACGTTAACGCTCAAAATGAGAAAGATCCCAGTAGATTATTTTTGTTTTTTCTAAAAATTTATAACATTAAAAAAATTACTTAAAATATAAGAATAATACAAATCGTAACGTTAAAACTTCAAAACAATTACATAACTTCTCCCAATAAAAAAAAAAGAATTGCTGTATAACATCTATAAGTATTTATAGACCTCTAGCCCCCCCCCCCCAGTGGCACAGCGGACTTACAACGCTAGAATACGAGTTTCGATACCCGTTGTGGCCATTGTGTAGCTCTGTGCTTAACTACAAACAAACAAACTTATAGACCTCTATGGTCCGGCATGACCAGGTAGTTAGGGCGCTCGACTCGCAATCTGAGGGTCGCGGGTTCGAATCCTCGTCCCACCAAACATGCTTGCCCTTTCAGCCGTGGGGCGTTATAATGTGACGGCCAATCCCACTATTTGTTGGTAAAAGAGTAGCCCAAGAGTTGGCGGTGGGTGGTGATGACTAGCTACCTTCCCTCTAGTCTTACACTGCTAAATTAGGGACGGCTATCGCAGATAGCCCTCGTGTAGCTTTGCGCGAAATTCAAAAACAAACAATATTTAGCAATATACAGGGATATTGGATAAAACAACAACTGCGGATATACATTTCGGAGATTCTAGAGGTTATGTAAACGCAATATGCAAACTGTAGAATGGACATTTTCATTCTTCACAAGAACATCACCTTGCACTGTGACTTGTCAGAATCTGGGTCAGATTTACGTCGTCATTTCACAGACATATCTTATTGTCACAGACAATAATAGAATACTTTACATGAATGGGGGAGGCAGCAAACTGTCCTTGAAGTTAACATTCCAACCCACCAATATGATGTTTGGACATAAATACCACGATGTTAAAGTATTACTATACTTAGCCCAACCAATATTATAAGTATAGCTCCCATCCTCCACCCTTCCCTGCTACTATCTGGATCTTCAATGGTTCTAAAGAGATCCACACAGTAACAGGTCTTATATAGGGAAGATAATATAACTAACACTACTTTAATGGATCTCTTTAGATAGATAAGACCTGTTACTGTGTGTTAGTTATATCATCTTCCCTATTAGATTAATGTAGTCCTACACAAGATATGATACACAAGGTCTTATATAGGGAAGATGATATAACTAACACTACATTAATCTACCTAAAGAGTTCCACACAGTAATGGGTCTTATACAGGGAAGATGATATAACTACCAATACATTAATGTACTTAAAAAGATCCACACAGTAACAGGTCTTATATAGGGAAGATGATATAACTACCACTACATTAATCTACCTAAAGAGATCCACATAGTAACAGGTCTTATATAGGGACGACGATATAACTACCACTACATTAATCTACCTAAAGAGATCAACACAGTAGCAGGTCTTATATAGTGAAGGTGATATAACTAACACTACATTAATCTATCTAAAGAGATCCACACAGTAACAGGTCTTATATAGGGAAGATAATATAAGTAACACTACATTAATCTACCTAAAGAGATCCACACAGTAACAGGTCTTATACAGGGAATATGATATAACTACCAATACATTAATGTACTTAAAGAGATCCACACAGTAACAGATCTTATATAGGGAAGATGATATAACTACCAATACATTAATCTACCTAAAGAGATACAAGCAGTAATGGGTCTTATACAGGGAAGATGATATAACTAACACTACATTAATCTACCTACACAAGATATGATACACAAGGTCTTAT
>NW_013666933.1:87249-92747 GCF_000517525.1 Limulus polyphemus
CACACAGTAGCAGGTCTTATATAGTGAAGATGATATAACTAACACTACATTAATCTATCTAAAGAGATCCACACAGTAGCAGGTCTTATATAGTGAAGATGATATAACTAACACTACATTAATCTATCTAAAGAGATCCACACAGTAGCTGGTCTTATATAGTGAAGGTGATATAACTAACACTACATTAAGCTATCTAAAGAGATCCACACAGTAGCAGGTCTTATATAGTGAAGATGATATAACTAACACTACATTAATCTACCTACACAAGATATGAAATGTCCAATAGGTAATTCCAATTACTTCCCCTACGATATATTTTAGAAATTATTTTTTAATTGTGCATATTATAATTTTGTTTAAACCAGTATTTTCAAATATGTATAAATGTTTTCTATAGTTATTATAAAATAATTTAAAATATTCAATTAAAGTTTTCTCCTCGATCCCATTAAAAATCAACTTATGTACTAACATATTAATATTAGACATTAAGAACTATATATTACTACAAATTCTACAATATCTAAGAAGCTGTAAGTGTATAATTATCTGTATGGCATTAGTTGGTACATTACTGTTTGAAGCAACACAATTGTGGGCTGGAGTACCCACATCTGCTCAATTTTGTATGTTATTTTCTCCTTAATCACGTGAAGCCGGCGAAGTTGAGGTTAAACTGGATCGACGGTGACCCCCCCACCCCCACCCAACGCAATTTGGGTCTTACTTCTGTCAGTACCTCCCAGGGTACATTCACTACATAAATGACCCGCCTTATGATTTGTGCCCCGTGTGTTGGATGTTTGTATTGTGGCTGCGAATTTTTGATTTTTTTATTGTATCTCTCTCTCTCTCTCATAAATTAACATTTAATTATACACACACACGCACGCACGCAACAAAACACAGGTGGAAATTTGTATGTCTTGTGGATATATACATATGGAAGACACATTTTGGACGCAGAAGATCTGCTGCCCGACTGGCAGTTGAACGGCAACAACCAGGTTATACGGATCACTCTTGCTACGTTGTTGTGTTTAGTGAGATAATTGTTATTGTAACAAAAGTTGAGTCTATCATTTGTGGTCAATTCTCGTCGGATCATGTTTCGTAGGTTTTGAACGTGCGTATATCTATGAGGTATCGAAAACATATTACACATTGGTGATAATAGTTACTAGCTGGACACGTGGAAATTACACGTGTGCTGACAACTAAGATATCATCATTACTCTCGCATATATTTCTGCAATTGGAGTATATAATTGTAATGACACGCATATTTTCCTGGTAGCAACTTGAAGCTTTATTTAATATTTTTTTCTTATTTGTATATTCTTTTAATCAAAATTACTTGTTGAGCCAAAATTGTTTCATTTGCCTTTGCATGATATTATAGTTAATATAGATACATTCCATATGTAATAAATTACTTTAACAAAACTATATACTTTAATTGCATAAATATATATGCAAGAGTAATGATATCTTAGTTGTCAGCACACGTGTTATTTCCACGGGTCCAGCTTATATATAGAGGTCTGGAACTGGGTCCACGTCCTGCAGGGCAACAAAATTAAATTAAAAATTATATTTCTCCAAAACTACTTCACCAATTTCCTTCATATTGTAAACGAAACTGACAAAAAATATGTTCTTTCACGTGTCCAAGCAGCAATGCTGTCGGATTTACCATTGCGACATAATGATTTTTTTAGTGCCCCAGCAGGGTTTTCGGTCAGAAAGCGTAACGGTCGTACATACAAACAAGCAGAATAATAGTATTGATTAAACGCTTCTAACTGCTGTTGGATTTTATTTTTCTCGGTACTTCTTTTATTCTTTAAGTATTTTTTATGCAATCTTCCCTCACATATTGATGAATAAGCATGTGTTCTCACAAAAGAAAAATGTATTTTGATATGCAGATTAGGTGTTTTTTCATTCCCCGGGTTTATTCTATGCATGTTATTTATTTTCAACAAATTCCACTGGAAGATGCATTCTGTAGCTTTGTATTTAATTGTTTTATTTGTATGTCCTGCGGTCTGTTTTCAATGTCCTGAAGATATAAAAATGCTGTTGTATTTTCTTCGCTCTGTTTTCTTAGGTGCTAAATTTCTCTCGCTCTATTTTTGAGATGTTAAATTTGTCTTCACGTTGTGGTATGTTTATACATAAAGGGTTTAGTAATTTTGCCGCCAATCCATTCTAAGTATAAAACCATTTCGTAACCGGACTATTTTTTTTTACCTCCTAACTTTAATTTTTTTCCTAAATGGTTAATCACGTGCGAAGATCCTAAACACTTATAAAGCCCATATAAAAACAATTGACGTAACTGCAAGGATATAAGTGACATGTCACAGGTCCCATAGCATTTAATTTTCGGCCAGGCAGTTAATTTAGAATTGTGGTTGTGGTTTAAGCAGTATGTACTCACTACAGCATGTGTATGTGTGTGTGTGTGTAGACCACGTGATTAGCCAAAGGGACCTGTAACCGACACTTGGCAATTTGAAGGTAGATTTAAAGCAGCATTAGAAATTATTAGCAATGATTTTAATATTCTTAAATAATTAGTTTTTAAGACAGTGAGGATGTAAAAATAAAGTTATGACAATAATAATAACAATAAGTAATGTGTACAAACGTCTAATTTTAATAAAAATAAAGTACATTAAAATATTCATTTTTTTTAGGAATAGCTAAAGAAACTTGGTTGTTACTGAACTACTCAACTGACTTAGCAAAATCTCCCTAATGGCAAAAAAAAAAACTCTTCCGTTTCCAACAGATCCTCCCATGCGCATGTCTTGAATCCATAAGAATATAAGAAATGTATATTTTACTTCTTGACATATTGTTCTGAATAGTGATTGATCTGCCTTACAATTTGAGTGAAATACTGAAATTATGTATTCATAGACTGAGCCCCCAAAATATTCCAAAACATAAGTTGAGCCCCCCCAAAATATTCCAAACATAAGTTGGAAAGGTTTTTATTAGTATATCTGAAAGTTTGGGCAGGTTTCTTTTAAATAGATTGAAGCTCGTTTATGCTTTTTATTACTTTATTGCAAGAAAATTGAATACCTTTTGACATCCATCATATTTACTTCTATAGGTTTATGTGCGTTGTTTGTAATCACTGTGTTGGCTGTCCTGCAGAGCCAATTAGTGTAGTAACGCGTCCGTTTAGTGGAAGCTTTGCGTAATGCTGTTCTTCAGATATTAGGCGTATATTATTCCCAGTGCGGTTGTTGTTTATCCACAAGTTTGTTTTTGTTATCTGAAATTGTAAGGGAGGGGGTATAATTGGTGGTCCCTACTGTCCATCTGTGTCGGGGAGGGTTAAAGACACCGGTATGCTTTGCAGTGAATCGTGGTATACGTAAACATAATGATATAATGGAGACAGAAGCGGATAGCCATTGAAAGTAAGATGGAGAAAATACCTGGTTTTACTCTACTAAGAAAATTAAAGCCCGCCATCCAATACCTTCCCCATTTCCTCATATCTTACCCCCCCCCCCACACACACACACACAAATGGGGATTTTCTCCAAATCTGACAAACAGACTTATCAGTTATTATTATTTCGTCTGATGCCTTATTCAGGTCCATCCAATACATTCCCCATTTCCTCATATCTTACCCCTCACACACACACACAAATGGGGATTTTCTCCAAATCTGACAAACATACTTATCAGTTATTATTATTTCGTCTGATGCCTTATTCAGGTTACGGTGTTTTACAAACATTTGAAACTGTGTGATTGCTTTCTAGCAGTTTAGCACATTTAAATGAACATATCACTGAATGATACACTTTGTACACGAAAAGGCTCATAAAGTTATCTTCCGTATGAAATCTCCAATAAATATATTTCCATGTTTTCTTTAGCACCTTTAGTTGAGTTTGCTGTATTACCCAATAATGATCTCTAACTATTTATCTATACTGATGGAATACTTGTACACGTGACAAGTTATCGTAAAGAAAGATTATGTAGAAGATCTTAAACAGTCTAGAATTCATGTTTCGCAAACTGATACCGTAAAAAGGCGCTCTACAATTTAAGGCTGTAAATAACTTATAACATTGTTTGCCCAGGTTGTCAATTAGTAAGTAACGACGGGTTTTCTGTATCTTTTTTTTTTTTAATGTTTTGCAGGATATCCTAAGTCTTTCCTGGTGGGTCTACGTTAAGCTTACGGACTTAACAACGCTAAAATCTGGGGATGGATTACCCTCAGTGGGCAGAGCGCAGATAACCCAATGTGTAGCTTTGCGCTAAAACAATGCTTTATTTGATGCTTTGTTCTATATTCGACTTTTAAAAAATCATCGAAAAAATATAACTAAACTGACAAGTTTTTCACATTGATCACTGTCAAGTCAGTCCAATGGAAGACATTGCAACTAATATTTATTATCTACACATTTCCTTCTTTTATTTTATAGTCACTTCATAAATCACAGCCTGGATTAAGTCTAAACGTGTGTATTTCAAAACAATGTCAGAAATGTTTAGAGAGCCGGGTTGTATTCTTTGTAAACACCTTGTTTTTTTTTTCATTTCGCGCAAAGCCACTCGGCGACTATCTGCTCTAGTCCTTAAACGTTATAGAGGGAAGGCAGCTACTCAACACTACCCGCCGCCAGCTGTTAGGCTACTCTTTACCAACCAATCATGGGAACGACCGTTACATAACACCCCCACAGCTAAAGTGACGAGCATGTTCGGTGACGGAATTCGAACCCGCGATCCGCAGATTGCGAGTCGAATACCCTAAGCACCTTGACGTACCCTAAGCACCTTGACGTCCTAAGCACCTTGACGCAACGTTCAGAAGGTTCTTGTTTTGCAGAAAGTGTGCGAAGTTCATTGCGCCAATATTTCTATTTGTTCTTGTTATTAAGAGCATTAGTGCTTTCTAAAATGTAGAAAATTTCTGCAAAAAACGAGAAAGATTAGACTTATTATCCTGTGAAATAAGACAGTGAAATAAAGATGTCATGTTTTGTAATTGGCGTGGAAGTAAAGTCGAAAGCATCAACATACAGTGACTGTAATCTGTTTGCGCGCTCATGCATAACGTATTTGACTAGAAAATGACGTGGAACTTTGTTTTTTATTTAGCTTTCTTATCGCGTCTATATTCTTTTCTAGTAAATGAAATAATAACGAGACGGATGACACTCGATCTCATATTTTAGTCGAACTATGAAATGAAAAAAAGTTTAATGATCTGAATCCTATTATTGAACCACGACTTTAGAAGACATCAAGTGCTTCTAGAGTCTCCAGTGAGCGAAAGGAATAATTCTAACGAGGTTTAGAACTGAATTTGCAATTCGTGTTCAGTTCTCTGTCGAAGGAAATCACCAAACCATTAATTTAATGATGTTGCATTATATACACAGCGTGGTCACAAGTAAATAGACACCACCTTTTTCGTCATTTAACTGATTTATGCT
>NW_013666933.1:93683-112482 GCF_000517525.1 Limulus polyphemus
AGCATAAATCAGTTAAATGACGAAAAATTAGGTGTCTATTTACTTGTGACCACTCAGTGAATATATACTTTTCGTTCAGAGTAGCACACAGTTGGCGCCTCGCAACAGTTCCTTTTCTGTTGTTGATGGCAACCTGGGTGAAGGACATATTTTGTTTTCTGTTAATTTAGTGTATTAGTTATAAAAGTAAAAGATATTTCATACAAAACATACACAAAAAAAAAACTGGTGTTAGTGAGAGAGCGTTCATAGTATTAGCATAGCCTCAAAATTGTGTACAATATACATTCTAGTACAATGTACCGTACTCAGCAAGATAACAGACAGGGTTTTTACGTTTCTTGTATAGTTAGTTGTTAAAAAATGACTTGCTAGCGGTTGTTGAAGGGTCAGTTCGTAAAGCATTCGCCTGCTGTATGAGTAAGAATTAAATTACGTAATATTTCTATGACTACGCTGCTCTAGGACATCAGTTGGTTACCATTGCTGTCATTAACCAAGTAACACCTGACCAGTTTAGGCTTGTTTAGCGATATAAACAACCACAGAAGGAAAATCGTCACATGTACCATATTTATCCCATTTGGCCAACGTAGTTGCTTCTACACAAGAAATTTAATGGTATATATATTAGTCTAGTTAATACAACAAATAAGTAAAATACATACTGAATTATGTTAATGTAATACTGTAAGTTACTATAAATTACAGAAACACATACAAACTTACGTTTGATTTAGTATGTAGTAAGCCCCAACTAGATGTCCACAGAACAATACCACAACCTGTATGAATATTTAACCGCTAATGTGTATAGTCCGTTCTATCTGGGTCATTCGACCATAGTGTTTGAGAGTGACCTTGCTAAAGAGAGTCTGCCCAACAGCCAGAGTTGAAAGGCTTATAAACTAAACAAACATAAAAGGGAAGAATGAATTAAGAAAAGTTAGCATAAAATATGAGAAAAGCCAGATATCACAGACGTAGCTTTAATTCTTTATGGTGTTATTGATGATTGGACTAGCGTCGGAGTATGTGAAGTTGGGATAAAGAAAGTTATCTATACCTTGTAGCGATTGCGTTAGTTATGTGATCTAAACGTTAACGACTATATCGAGGTAAATGATTGGCCTGCCAAGTACGTTAACGACTATATCGAGGTAAATGATTGGCCTGCCAAGTACGTTAACGACTATATCGTGGTAAATGATTGGCCTGCCAAGTACGTTAACGACCATATCGTGGTAAATGATTGGCCTGGAAAGTACGTTAACGAACATACCGTGGTAAATGATTGGCCTGCCAAGTACAATAACGACCATATCGTGGTAAATTATTGGCCTGGCAAGTACGTTAACGACCATATCGTGGTAAATGACTGGCCTGGCAAGTACGTTAACGACCATATCGTGGTAAATGATTGGCCTGGCAAGTACGTTAACGACCATATCGTGGTAAATGACTGGCCTGGCAAGTACGTTAACGACCATATCGTGGTAAATGATTGGCCTGGCAAGTATAGTTTTAATAATAATGATATCGAGACTTATAACATTTCTATACAAAAATTGAAAACTAGAGTGGTAAAAGTTGATAATAAGATTAATCAAAGACAGTTTGGTTTGGTTGTTGTTAGACACAAAGCTACACAATGGACTATCTGTGCGATACCCACCTAACGTATCGAAACCTGATTTTGAGCCTCGTAAGCCTGCAGATTTCCCGCTGAGCCACTAGGGGCCAAATCATAGGGAGAACATTATCAACATTTTTGAAAAATTGACATGGGACACAATGTAGTGTAGGTAGTGTCGGTGTTTCTCCGTTAGGGGGAGATTAAACTATGGCGCTCATGCAGCAGTTGAAACGTTAAAAGGTTGGCGTAGCACGTTTTCGTTATTAAAACCAGACTACATGCATAATCATAACTACGGTAAATTTAAATGTATGTTTTTCAGCTCAACTTGAATCAATAAATAGTAAAATTTTAATGCTCCCTAGTTCTTAGCTCAACCTTTAAGTATCAGCACCATCTGTTGGTCATATTCTTTGCGTCACCAGAGAAGGCTAGGTTGTTGTATACGTACATCAGATGTCCTACTCTTTTATAGTAACTATATTCACTATAGTAAGAAAAAGAAATCCTAGCATTCTGCACCAGTTGTGATCTAATGGGTAGTTACAGGACTTCACATCCGACAGTTCATGGTTCATGTCCCGTTGCGTCCCAATATAAAATCATCGGGAAAACAAAAACAGTAAAAATGGGATTCGTCTAAAAAGAAACAAGCTCTAATACGAAGATCACCGTCAGTGGAACACTCGCAAACATGGCTTAGTCTGCACTCTTTTTTGATAGGAATATTATGAAGGCTTTATGAGCTTATATGAAACGTGGGTGCGTTATAAAAGTGACGGTCAAATGCCCCATTTCGATTAGAGTAGTCTCATAATTATCTTCCGTCTACTCTATCATTTCAAAATTGGAGATGTAGGTGCAGAGAGTACTTGTATAGCTTTGCAAAAATATCTGAAACAAACCTTAAAAAAACTATTATAAGGCAACGTGGTATGGTATTGTATCTGAGAACAAAAGAAGAGATTATTGTTGTTAGGAGTTGAACCTTTTTCGTCCTTAAACAGTGCTTATTTTCTAATTCTTTCTATTGAATTACATTGTTCGTTATTTGTATTGTTGACAAATGAATAATGGTAACAGTACGTGAACATCTAAACCCCATTGGCTTATTTGTACGTGAGCGTACTGGAGATAAAAGGAAGGTAGAAAGAAGTCTGTCTATGCTTTTCAAAAAATGTTGAAAGAACGTCATTTGTTATAAATATATAAATAACTTACAAAAATACTAGTCAGCTGTAACTTTGGCAAATTTTGTGGACTTAAACGTTTCCAAATACTCAGTTTTCAAATAGTAATGTCTGATATTATCTTGTTACAAATCCTTATCTATTTTATCTACGCTTTCAGAGAAGGAGGAGAGAGGGTCGCGAAAAAAAGCGTCAATTTTGTACGCTCGTGACAGTGTCGAATATCGTGAACGATCCTTTTGCTACTGTTCGCCTTCCTCTCCAGACTCCATAGATAATTTTCAAATGTTTGTCTTACACGGTATTATAGCTATATTAAATATATTCTTAGATTTCAATCATAAAATATTGTTTTACACTTGAGGAAAGACGCAGACGTTCGGCTGAATCACACATCCCATAGTTTGGAAGTGTAAATTTTGTAAAAAATATTCTTTTGGTAATTATTAAATAAAAGTTAAATTCAAATTATTGGCCTAAGCCTATATCTTAACTACCACTAATCATCTTGTTCATTTCTAAGTTCACAACACGTTCACTAATATGGGCAATACAAAAGTCATTTTGCAGGTTGTAAACCCTTAAGAGTTCGACGTGAGAGAAAGAGGGGTAAGAAATTAATTTTCGACATGTCTGGAAGAGACAAAGGTATCGGTAAAGGTGGAGCAAAACGTCACCGTAAGGTGCTGAAAGACAATATCTAGGATATCGCGAAGCCAGCCATCAGACGTTTAGCTCGAAGAGGCGGCGTGAAGCGCATTTCTGGTCTCATATACGAAGAAACCCGAGGCGTTTTGAAGGTTTTTCTCGAAAACGTAATCCGTGACGCTGTTACCGTACACGGAGCATACAAAGAGAAAGACTGACCGCCATGGATGTAGGGCCGCATTCTGTACGGTTTCAGAGGTTAAATGTCCACATTTAACCTTTTTAGGCTTATTGAACACACTTTTCTATTGATGTAAGCTATTTTCTTAATGTTTTAATTTGGATATTTGTTTTCTAGAGAGCACATGTAGTATGTAGAGATAAGAGTAATATATAAATGTGAGACTCAGTGAATGAGAAGTTAATAAGTAATCAGTGAATGAATTAGTTCAGTGCCAACAATGAGAGTTATTGTGTCTGTTATTCAGTTAGAGTTTATCTGTGAGGATTAGTGCGCCTGTGTTTAAATTCTGCAAGTAAATCTTGCACTTGTCGATTAATAATTCCTTAGACTTCAGAAGATTTTTTAAAGGTTACTTAAACAGTATTATTTGAAGTTACACCTACAAGCGTAGCCTATAACAAACGTTATTTACTTATTGAAGAAATAAAGAAGTTCGTTTTGGAAGGTTAAAGGGGCGCTTTAAATTATATAAAATGCCAATTACACTGGAGTTAAGCTTTTGATTTTGTGTTAGAGTAGTAGATTGATTTTTGAGCTAGCAAGTTTGTTAGTCTGTTTTAGGTTACTTTGTTTTTGTGAATATTGAGTTATTCAAGAAAGTATTAAGGATAGTAAGAAGTGTGATGAGTACTAGGCTTTTGAAATATTGTTGACGCCATCTTACTTGAAGCTTCTAAGTATTTATATTTATGTTTAATATTGTTGTTACTAGAGAACTAGATATTTCAAGATTTGCCCCCAGCGGCACAGCGGTATGTCTGCAGACTTACAGTGCTAGAAACTGGGTTTGATACTCGTGATGGGCAGAGCACAGATATCCCATTGTCTAGCTTTGTGCTTAACTTCAAACAAACAAAGAATTTCGAGATTTTTCTGTTGCGTGTTATGAGTACGTGCAGATACAGAGAGAAGAAAGTTAAGTTAAGTAAGTTAGTAAAAGAAAAGTTAAGTTAGTGAAAGTGAACTTAGACTGCGGGAATGTCAGTTTAGCCGTAACAGGCGATTTCTAAAGTGAACGTTTCACAGTTTGTATTAATATAACAGAGATAGAGAAGAATAATTCGTTTTGTCAGTTGGGTTCCAAAGTAACTGAACCAGCCTGTGTGGACTTTTGACGTATAAGAGAGTTAAGTAAAACTCTGAATACAACTGTTGTAACCAACAGGAGTAACGTAACTGAATTTATCAGTGATTGTATTGTGATAACAGAGGAGAGAAAATATAACTGAACCAGCCTGTGTGGACTTTTGACGAAAAAGAGAATTTTCTATTAAAGCTCTAGATTCAATTGTGGTAAACAATAATGTAACGAATTTTTGTACATACGTTTAACTTGTTTTAAATATATATATTATTTTAAAACAAGTGGATTGTGTGCTGTCCTTTTATTGTTGAAATTTATCTCCAACAAGTCACAGACACCTACTGTAAAGAATCCGCGGCCTTTATAAAACCTGACACCATTATTTCAATATCAAAAATAATGCACTGACTAAATGACGGTTTATCTTACTTCAAAGTATATGCACAATTTAAATGATATTTATACTTTATAAAACCTACAAAAAACTTTGCGCTTGTTCATAATGAAAAAATTATACATTCTTAAATATCCTGAGCAGAACGCGGCCCATTAATTAGCGTTTGGGACTGTGAAGCTGAGGCTCTATGGTTTGTGTCCTGTTACCGCCAAAAAAAAAATAAAAACACGCTCCAGTTAAACACCACTATTCAGATTGATAAGAGTAGCCCAAGAATTGGTGGAAAGTGATGTTGACTAGCTGTCTTCCCTGCAGTACATAATTTCAAAATTATGGATGTTTAGTACAATAGGCTTCATGTAGCTTTACGCGAAATCCAAAAGCAACAACAACAAAAAATGATAAACCCCTGAAGATGAAAGGTCCACCTTTCGAAAGCGCTCGGGTTATAAGGTTTTTCTCGTTTTATATTAAGACTTCTTGAACCTACGTATTTTTCTGACATCATGAACAAAAAACTCAAATACCCACTAATTCGTCTGGGTGATTTTGTAATATGTAATAAAAAGCTAACAATGGACAAAATTTATCATACTGTGAGTAATGCAACAACGATGTAACAAGGGTTAATACCTTGGATTCAGTAAAAGTGCAAACAAAATAACAATCACAAAGAGGGGGAAGAGGTCAACGCTGAAACTGGCCCTCCCTGGTCCAAAACATGGTCCGAGTCCCGATGAAGAAAAATTTGAATTCTAATTTTTACAAATTAATGGCGATGACAAAATTGATACCAATTACTTTACGGTAGAAACTTTCAGATTTATGGAAGTATTTTTGTATTTGCTTGAAATGTAGAAATACACGTTTCAATAAGTTTATCAATGTGACTGTGAAATATTGTTCCAAATGGCCTCCCCACAAGTCAGACATGTTGTTTGACATTCCTAATTTTCATATAAGACCTTACAACATTAAAAGCATTCCTTTTGGAACCGTGCAGACTAAGTGATGGTTGTAATCGTTCCACTGACTATGAACCTTATATTATTAGTGCTTATTTCTTTTTAACCGTATCCCATGTTAACTGTTTTATCTTACTGCTGATCTTATACTTGGATATGCCCACATTTAATCAACACCTTTAATTGTATTGTATAAATAGATCTGTTTGTTTGTAATTAAGCACAAAGCTACACAATGGGCTATCTGTGCTCTGCCCACCACGGGTATCGAAACCGGGTATTTAGCGTTATACGCCTTCAGACTTACCGCTGAGCCACTGAAGGAGGATGTGTGGGAGGGTGGTAAAAATGCAAGAAAATACCAATCCTTCCGTCTTTACACCAGAGTTAGTGTTAAGATAACCGCTATGCCACTGGGGGGCGTATAAATTGGTTTATTTATCTTAATTTTTATGATTTTTTAAGTAACTTTATCTTTAAAGTATATTTAGTTCATTGTTTTATTATACAAGGGAAGATGTTCATTAACCTTCTAATTCACAAAATTTCCGAATTTTACCAGACTTTACTGGACATGCCCTATTGGTTACCGTGCCGGACTGTGAATCCGATAGTCCATGGTTCGAGTCCTGTTGCCTCAAAATCAAGCCCTGCACATTTGGGTCCTGGTTACCCTTTATTAGAGTGACGATCAACCCCTACTATTGGGCTAGAGTAGCCTATGAGTTGGAAGTGGATACTGTTGATTACCTTACTTCCCTCCAGTCTTATCAGTTCAAATTTAAGATGGCTTGCGCATATAACCCTCATCTTGATCTATTTAGTTGCGCAAATATCAGAAATTCTCCAGAAATTTCTAGAACTTCGTGTGTTGTTTTTTTCTCCCTTTCAGTTGATATGTTACTGACAAGTTCTGGTATTCATTTATTGGCTGTTGACAAATTTGCCTTCTCAGATACTCGAAACGAGTTTGGTAAAAACACTGAAAAGTTGACACTACTTTCTGTTAGTGACGCACATAATGTATAGATTTGGTCTTGGGGAGCCAGTGCAATATTTCTAACGGTGTTAATGAACCAGTAAAGATGTTCAGATTCTTTCCTCTCGATATTGAGGATTCTTGCTGTTTAAACCGTTATTTGAAATGCATTGTTAATTATACGTTACGGTACTGCGAACAATTATAAGTTTTAATGAATCTCTAAATTATATAATTACTGTTTTTAATTACCCGCTGGCACGGTAAAGAGACTATACGCTGAAGAACTAAACATCTTGGTATTTTTCCCCTGGAAATACCTTACTATAAAACACTTTAATCTTAATAAATGTGATGAAATAAATCTGATATAAAAAAGAGCACTTAAGATGTTTTTATCTTTTATACCACATATCTCTTGGCCACTTTTGTTCATTACCAGAGCTCGTCAGTTAGGCTTAGACCGACAACAGCTACATTTAGTGGTTTCCATTTGCCTTGATTTGCGCGACACTCCTGCTGCCACACGCAATATTTTAATTTTTTTGATAGTTTTGTTTGTGTTCTTAATCATTCTTCTTTTGGTGAAACTATCGCGACACATTAGTGTGTCGCGATGCACAGTTTGGAAACCTCTAAGCTAAAAGCTTTATTTACTGTAACTCATTTTTGGTGAAAAAACAACAACAACAACAAAAAACATAGGGAATCCTCAATAGCCGCGGCTCTAATTAGATCTCAAATCGGTTAAGAGATGCAGCTATAAGCTAACAGTTTATACTTGAAAAAACTCAGAGCCATTTTATGAGCCGTTATGCCGCAGCTAAAAAAGCCCTAAGTTGGTGATACTGATAAGCTTATTTAGAAATAAGGATTCTGATTTTCAAACTAACATAATGTAATATCTTAAGTTTGCTCCAGTGGTGATTATAAATAATGTGTTTTCAAAATATTATTTCGTGTGACCGATGCTACAATACCTAGTTCTAGCTAAAGGGAAAAATACACTGAAAGAAATTTACTGGATATATCAAACGCATTTTGACGTTTATTGAAGGAGCAAATTCAATTTGATAAAATCTTTTTGTTCTCCATTCCGTGTAAACAACAAAACGCAACAAAAAAGGCTGATAGAAAACTCGATGAAAATAAAATGTTGCAATTGCTGGTAATACTTTTGAACAAAAATTTATTTAAAAGGTCGTGATAATGGAAATTGCAACCCGTTCTTTTCTCTTTGTGACAACTTAAAATAAATTGAATATTTTTACTGAACTTTTGTAGAAATATCTGATCACCATAATGAACAGCTTTTACAGAAAGAAACTGTTTTGTATATATATATATATCTAAGTCATATTTACATACCTGTAAGCTGATCTTTTACATTGGGGTGAAAAACTGGTGTTCGAGAGTGTGCTGAATTCTATTCCTGCATAAAAAAGAAAGTTACTATCCTTTGAACATTTAGTAACACTGGAAGATCGTGTAAGGAGAACTAGAACCAACTTTTAGGTTTAAATCCACTGTAGTTTTGCTTTAAAACAAACCATTACATGTACTTGCCCCCCTCCAGTGGCACAGCGGTATGTCTGCGGAATTACAACGCTAAAAACCGGGTTTCGATACCCGTGGTGAGAAGAGCACAGATAGCCCATTCTGTAGCTTTGTGCTTAACTTCAAACAAATACATGTACTGACTAGAAGAGAAGCAATTAGTCACCCACCATCGAGTTTAGGTATTGACTGTCACTCACATACTGCACCACAATTTAGAGTGTGGGTAATATTTTGTAGTATCGCATAGATTCGAACCTGACTTGCCAACTCCACGGCTCTACCATGATGGTCAACCTACGCTCCTTTGAGTTGGTTTACTTTATACTAAGATGCACATGACAAAGAAGCGACTGTTCTTCAATATTCTTAAACAGTTTTTAAAAATCTTATAGACGGAGTTCGTCTTTATGACATGTTTTCAATGCCACTTCATTTTTAAGCCAGTGTATAATTCAAAGCAAAATAAATAAGAACGCAATGCGACATTCTTCTAGACGTTTCGGTGTTGTTAAATTGTTTTATGCACCTTAAATTCAAAAATTGTAAACAAAATATTTGTTACAAAACGTTTAAATAACACGATTAAGCTAATATGTATGTTTTTTTTATATTTTTGTCAGTGATTCCAGTGATGCGGAAGAAAAAGGCACGAAAGTTCAGAAGCTGGAAAGCGAACAAACGAAAAAGTGTGTAAAAAGTTACATCATTCAATGTTTCTAACGTTTGTATATTTTCAGGTACTCTGTTGTTCTTTTAATACACGTTGAATAACCTGTGATAAGATATTCTGTACATAAGATAGTTGACCTGTGATCAGTTAAGGGCGTTACAGAAAGAACAGTGGAAGTTTCTGATAACTGCTGTTTAAACATGGAACTAAATTTAGAGTGTATCCTACTAACTATGTAGAAAATTCTGATGCACTAGTTGTGATATGTTAAAACGATTTTGAATATGAAAATCATCAGAGCACATGATAACCATACTCATTCGATGTAATGCCGCGGTGGAACGGTAAGAATCAGAACTACATCTTGGCAGTGCTTGATATTTCGTAGGTAATGTGATGCCATGGAAAATTGACATCTTTTGGAAGCCCTTTCGGGAAGTTAGAATTTCCAAAACATGGATATACCTTGTACTTAATGGCAGTGGAAAACAAAAGAATATGGATCAACTTGGGGTACCAAGACCATTCACGAAAAAAACAGCAACAAGTCACACCACAGCCGTGATAAGCAAGACATGATATCTTGTAAGAATTGGTAATCTCTGAAAACAAAGAGCAGTGGCATAAACTACATAGGTTGAGTACATTATATTAAAACGGTTTTGGTCCATCACAGTCTCGTTACAATTAATGTTGCCCCGTTTGTTCATTGGTCATGCTTTATATGACGACTGCATCTTGACCATATAGCCCTACAGAGCAGTTTCTATAGCAAAAGATTTGACATTAAGGCTGTTGTGTCCAAAGTATACCTCTCCTCCCTGCGTGTTTTTCATAATTGCTTATGGAATGCATCCAGCGACTTCACTTGTCTTTGTAGGGAACAGCATGCGTATCTATTTCATTCTCCACCTGCTTAATGTGTGTGACGGTTGAATGGATATGTTGTGGAAGCAGGTTGTGCACACGTGATTCATGTTGCTTTCCAGACAGAAATCCTTCTTCATTATGTTGTGTTCTATTTGTACGCCTAAGGCATATAAACGGCTGTATTTTGCATAATTTGATAATCCATTTCTATCTTCGTAGCATAATTGAAACATATCATATCAGAGGTTGAATTAAAGGTAATTTGAGAGAAAAAAAATTATTAGATATAATATTTACAGATAATAAGAAGTTACTAGCTGTGAAAAGAATAATATGCTGAGTCACTTGTATTAGACGTCATATAATATATGGAATTATTGTGTCTACTCTTTAACAGTAGGAATATAAAGACACTTTAGAGTTCCTATGTGATCCTTGTGGGCCAGAATATTGTGTATGGATCACGTAGTTTAATAAATTAACTGACAGCTACTACTCTCATTTGCTATTTCTGTGGTTTAGAAAAATCTTTGTATAATAAGTATTTTAAATTAAATTGATTTCAATCTAGTAATAGTTGTTCTTGTTACGTTTATGTATTGCAACTGGATTTTTTTTCCATTTCTAAAAGATTAATTTGTTTCCATTAAAATATAAAAAACTATCTTTTTTTAATTGTTACATATATTCATGAAATCTTACCTGTTCAACGCAAGTATTCACATGAATGTTGTGTACTTCTCAAAACTGCTTATATTAACATTTTGAATCACAGGCACAATCACAGTGAAATTGAAAAACGACGAAGAGACAAGATGAACACGTATATTTCTGAACTTTCCTCAATGGTCCCCATGTGTAATGCCATGTCTCGTAAGTTGGACAAGTTAACAGTTCTTCGAATGGCGGTCCAACACATGAAAACATTACGAGGTAAGTTTTTTTTTAACTCGCTACTTAGTCCACGAGATGGATTTTAAAAAAAGTACTCAACACATGAAACGCGGTTCAACACATGAAAACATTACGAGGTAAGTTTTTTTAACTCGCTACTGAGTCCACGAGATAAATTTTAAAAAAAGTACTCAATCTGACGCGCAATCTGAGGGTCGCGGGTTCGAATCCCCGTCACACCAAACATGCTCGCCCTTTCAGCCGTGGGGGCGTTATAATGTGACGGTCAATCCCACTATTCGTTGGTAAAAGAGTAACCCAAGAGTTGGCTGTGGGTGGTGATGACTAGCTGCCTTTTTTCTAGTCTTACACTGCTAAATTAGGGACGGCTAGCGCAGATAGCCCTCGTGTAGCTTTGCGCGAAATTCAAACAAACAAACAATATAATTCGATGTTAAAACGCATTGCCAGTAGTTTTATTGTGTAGAGATTGCTTTCCTGTTTTTCAAATTTCTGCATAAGGTTATTTAAACAACAGAATAATGCACTGGTGCACAAACATAGAATTTGAAAACTGAATTTATGAAAATAGTGCTACAGTTCCAATAGTCCAGTCCAGGTAACGCTAACGAATTAACTTACATCTTCAATAATGTTTGATACAGACTGCGTTCATTTTAACACAAGTTATAAGCCGAAGCTCACAACGTTTAAGTAGAAACTGTGATACTAATGTATGCCCAACTCACAAATAAGTTCACAGAATTTCCACGCAAATCGATTAAGTAATTGAATAGACGCACCACTAACACTAAACTGAATCATTTAAAGATTAGTCACTAAATCGCTGATTCTCATATTTAAATGTTACCGTTGTTTCTATACGATGCACGAAATCTCTAAATTCTAAAGAGGCCTTAACTTTCTTGAACTTTATAGATATAATACATACATCATCATCATGATTAGCTCCCTCTATCATACAAACATCTAAATTAAAATATTAGAAATATAGCTTACAACACTTGTCCCTTTCCTGGAATGTGTAGTCATTTGACTCATCCTAATATACAAGTAAAAAGTACACTAAACTATCTATTCATCAAGTCATTTGGATTTTCTTTCCTGAGAGTCATTGCATACAGATGGGATGGACTTTGTCCCTCATTGTTATCTGCTGTCTTGTCACTGTGGGAATTATTTCTTGGTAAGTGGTCGAGTGAATGTAATGGTGAATTATCCTTGGTGGTCCTCTGGAAATAGTTACTACAGGAACTATGAGCTCTTCAACAGGCTGACTTTCCACATAAGGCCCTTCCTAACACCTGCTTAACTTTGGAGTTCATCCTTTTTCCAGCAGGGATTGTAGTCTTACAATATCACTTCGATGAAATCTAGTCATATCAGCATTAACATCATAGCGACTTTTAATTTCACCAATAGCTTATTTAAGTCTTTCCTGAGTAACGTTATGTATGAAATCATTGTATTATTTTGTGTCTCTGAGTATTCTGTGTAAGGCTCTGCTTGGTTACTATCCTCTGGATGCAAGGACAGAAGGATCAATGACACTTTAAGTTCTCTCTCAGAGATTAGTAATAATACTCTTATGTCTGTTACTTCGTGTACTGCCATTTGGGAACTTTTAAGTAGCAGTGGAGGATCTTGATTCCAATTTTTCTTATGTTCATCTACATATATAGCTAATTGGTTTACAAATGCATAATTATAGCTTTCCACTATTGTGTTGGAAAATGGATGGAGGGCTGTTGTCCTGGTCTTTTTTATTCCAAGTGTTTGACACATTTCTACAAACATGGCTGAGTCAGTATTCTGTCCTTGATATAAGTGAAGTTCCATATGCATTGACGAGTTTTCTCGCTAGAGTTTCTGCTTACTGGTTAGCATGTGCTTCTGCTAATTGGTGGAATAGTCCATCTCAAACATGATGCACGTATTCTCACTCTTCATTTGTGACAGAGGGCCAAACACATCAACAACACTTCTATCAAGTAGTATTCCAACACAGTACTGCTGTAACTGCCCATGATGTTTCTTTCATGGACATCATAGCTCACATGATTTAAACAAATTCTTTAAAGATCCCAGCATCCAAACCAATAGAAGCACTCTCTTACTATCTCCAGTGTATTCTTAACATCTAAGTGTCCAACTGTTGGAAGTTTGCGAAGATGGTGGAGTGCTTCAGAATGTTGAGACTGTGGAAATACCAATTGTAGTTCTTCTTTATATCCACTGGCATCTTCTCATTTCTAATTCAACAAGCCTGCTTATGGACATAATGAAACCTATTGTGCCAAGTGCATCTTTGTTTTCGAACTGTATGGGGCGACTTTTTACCGTCAGGGTTTTTCTTTAACATTCTTATTCCACTGAATTATTTGCATAATTTTTAACTGAGCATCTTTCAGTTAAATGTTGGACCACGTTAGCTCTTCCTCGTCACTTGTGGATGTTCTTTGGATATTAATCTGCTTTCAGTTGGTCATATTTATATCTCGTGCTTTTCTGTTTCACAATGTTTACATTTTCCATTAACACATGATCTTCAGTAATGTACCAGCACTTTCATGGTTAACTCAGGGTATTTTTGCCAACTCCACTTACCTGTGGTTTGGCTTCAAGACTCATGCTTAGGGTGTTATCTCCTTGATATATTAACAGCTGTTGATTCCTCAGAGTCTCGGCTGTAATGGCCATGCTTCTCACATATAGAATGGTTCTCTTTTACTGACATCCTTTTGGAGAGATTTTCATTCCCTACAGGCTTTTTGTCTGCATTTTCACACAATATGTTTTTTCAAGGGTTGCTTGAAACATCTGTTGTTTTGTGGTTTAATTTCTCCAAATTATGTGACCAGTTGTCTAAAAATGTCAGTTCTTATACACCATCATCATGGTTATTTGATCTGGTGTTTACATAACTTCTAGATTATTTCCAGTTGTTTATCTACAACTAACAGATTCAAGTACCATCACCAACTGGGAAGCTTCCTTTATAGATGTACACAAACTTTGCTTCAACATAATTCGCATATCCTAATATTTTGTGGTATCTATAAATTGGTGATGGGCCAATGAATCCATTATTTCACTTACAGAGTCTGAGTAAGGTAAATGGGCTAGCCTTTCCAAATCTTCTGCGAGTTTGGATAAGGTCTCCTCTTTTCTCAGTACACTACTACTGAACTTTGTTTGGACATTTCCTTTTGGTGTGTTGCTCCAAACCTATTGGACTAGGCAGCTACCCATCTTACTAAAAAGTTGACCCATTATATTTATGTATATGTGGTCTGTTAGCATCTATCACCTAGAATTGTCTGGGTCGATTACTAGTAAGTTTAGGTATAATAACTGGAAACTGTCCAATGGTGTATATTGGCTATCTTGCTTAAGGATATTTGTCTTGGAAGGAGAATAAAAAAACATTTCTACTTTCCATAAAGTTTTGGCTTGCATCAGCCAGAGTTGGTTGGCTTTGTTACCATAATTTTTGTATAGTAACTGGAAACTGTTCAACAGTGTACTTTGTCTATTTTGTTTTAGGACTTTTGCCCAAGAAGGGAAATAAAAACACCTTGAAATAGAGCACATTTCCACTTTTTTTATAGACTTTTAGCTTAGAATTTAAAGACAGATGTACTTTAATCAATTAAATTAAACAATTATTACCTTCCACAAAGCAGGATATGGAATTGGCATCTAATGAGGTCATTTGGAACTTGATAACAAAAGAAAGAAGGAAGAGAAATATTACCTTGCATTATTCTTTATATAATTTTTACTTCCTTAATGAGTACCCTCAGCCAGTACTTAATAATTGTTAAGAGTCTCATCTGGAAGGTTGCTCAATGTCATTAAAACTGGTACTATAAATGGGCAGCAAAATGAATAGTTTCTTGTTCACTATTACACCTGTTCACTCTGAAAATTATTTTGAAATGAGGCTGATTTGCCTTTCGCAGTAGTTTACATCATAATCCACTAATTTCTTGATTGGTCGATGTTGTTGAACTGCAAAGCTAAATTCTGGAGTAGTCCATGAAGTTCCTGCAGTCACAGATGGCACAGCAGTAGTGGTAACACTTGTAGCCCAAATAAGTTCTCCTATTCCGTATTTAAAAGTAAATAGTGTTTTAGTTTGAATTTTCGGCGCAGATACAGGAAAAGGTGTGGCTGGTTTGATCGTGGGATTTACCAGTTCTTTTTTTCCAAATGTTTTATTCTGTCACTGATATATTTTTTACCTCTTTACAGGCCCGTGTGCAGAATGTTTTAAAGGGGGTTTTAATTTGTGAGATCAAAAGCTAACACATTCTGTATGAAGCACAATCAGCATGCTAATGCTAAGGGGGTCTGGGAGAATGCCCTCCCCAAACAAATTTTTAACAAATATATGCTATGAGATTAAATCTGGAAGCAATTTTGCTTGAGATATAACTTAAACAATTACATGGCTGTTCACATAAAATTCACAAACATCCAATGAAAAGCCAAAAAAGTATTATTTTGTTGAAACACTGCATGGGGAACTAGACTTAAATTAGCATAAGTATGTATGTTTTATTGTAGTAAAGTACTGTACTATCTATATGCAGAATATTTATTAACTGTTAAATTATATTATTAATTTAAACAACTCTGTACAACAATAGTATATTAGCTATTTATTTCAATCATTGGGTATCATATACTTACATGTATGCATTACTGAAATTACATGTTAGCATGCTCCATTCGTATGGGATGCTTTTCTATAGATAGCTTATATACAATTTCAATGTTGATAGCAGTGTCATAATGATTATGTATTAAAGCTAGAACACACAGTCTTTCTTCGATTTGTGTACACCTCAGGTAATTATTCAACCGACGGAGAGTAGTTGCCAAATGTTCTCATGAACATGAACTTAGAGGCAGTGTGGCAAAGAGTTTCAGTAACAAAAAGATATTTGGTACACTGAAGCACGCTGTGTCGAAAAAGGTGTCATTATTTAAAGCCCTGCATACAACTGTGATAACCAACAGTGTAAGGAACATTTGTATCTACGTTTGATTTATTTTGATATATTATTTTAAAACAAGTGGACCGTGTTGCTGTTTGTTTACTTATGAAATTTATCGCTAACAAGTCACAGACACCTACTGTAAATAAGCTGGCCTACCAAACCTGACAGCAGCAATACGGCTTAGAGCTTCCAATTACAAAGTGTTAACAGAGCCATTGCATGCTACTATTTCAAGCCAAAAAGTGCTAATACTTCATCAGAAGAATGTAGACTATGTAGAAAATGTTAAGTACCATAAGCAGTTGTGTCATAACTATATAAACATAATTGTTTTACTTTATAAAAATAGGGGGTTCAACCGAACCCCTTCGAATTACTCCTGCGTAGGTGCGTGCGTGCTTTAATTTTGTCATTACAACCCTTCCTTACTTTTTCGGTCTTGTTGTAATCCTTCTATATATCTCCAATAGCTTAATTTATCTTGCCTTCAATCTGATTTTCACTATTATTTTTACTATTTACGTCTCTTTTTTTAACTTTTTCTTAAATTCATATTTCGTAACTTTCGATCTTAGTTATTTATTTCTAGTCTTTTTTAACTTTCTACTTGTTATTCTAATTTTTGTCTCTTTATTCTTGCTCTTTTAATACTTTTTTTATTCCTCTTGACCTTTCTAATTGTTTCATCATACGTAGCAAAGTTTCAATCTCGTTTTGTGATTTTATTATCATCTTGAAGTTGAAATTTAGTCACTTTTTTATTTTTACCAAAATAATACCTTTTCTGACACCAGGATTGTTGCGTGTTCTATTGCTTGGTGGAATAATTTGGGTTATTTGGTAAAATAATGCCAAATCCAGTCCGTGAAACAATATCGAGTTAATTTATTTCTTCGAAAACGTTTATTACAGGATACTTTCACTTTGATACAAGTTGTAGGCCTAAGCTCATAAACAATGTTTCATAGAAACTAGAATATTAATATACACGTAACTCATAAATAAATACAGATTTTCCACATTAGTCGATCGAGTAACTGAAGAGATTCAATAATTTTCACTACTAACACTGAACTTATTCACTCACTGATTACTCAATAACACACTGATTCTCGTATTTACATGTCACTTGTTTCTACCTACCACGTGAAGTTTATAAATATATCATCAAACAAACAAGTAAATTAAAAAATGTAGTTCCAAACACCTTATAATACATCAAATGAACATAAGATTTCAAGTAATTTGTAAGTGTTATAAAATTATACCATTTGAGAAATACAGAAATCTATAAATAATTTTGAAAATTAACTAAAACAAAAATAACTTGTAAAGTCTAAATGTAATGTATATTTAAATATTTAACAGAATTATCTTATCAATACGATCACGACAATATTACAATTTACAAAGGTTGTTCATACTTTTATAATTATTTTAGAATGTTTTCTCACTTGAATTACCTGCTCAATCAGATAAGCCTTATTTTGAAAGGTCGTTTGATATTCCACATTATGTAAAAGATGTAAAATGGATCCCACATCTTTGTAAAACTTTTCCTAATCCGAACGTGCCAATATATTCTAATAGCCTTTTTTGCTTAGCACAGTTCATTAGTCTGATGATGGTATAGTAGGTATGCTTGAACATGACACTGTACTAATTTTACTGGTCTTCTAACCTTTTTGGTTTTCTATAGTTAACTAATTTCAAAGTTTGGTGAGGTAAAGAGCCTTAATTTTAATTGTGTTCTGTAGTTTTTTCTTTTCTTTTTGAATCCTTTATTGCTGGTGGTGTTTACAGTATAAAGAACTAAATGTGGTTAATGTGTAACTTTTTTTTAGTTTTAATTCTAATAAATGATCTTGGGTTTATATTATAACATTTAATAGACTTTACTTTGCTGTAATGATAACCTGCAGTCTGGTTGTTAGTTTAAATTTTATTTATTCTTGTAGAAAATACTCATAATCCCCTTTGCTTGCTCTCACTGTAAAGAAAAATATAATTTAATAAACAGACACAAAAATGTAAAATAGCCTTTTGTTTCAGAACTGTTTATTATAAATAATTTATCTATTTTACTGTTCTGTTATTGAAATTTTGGTGAACTCAATAAAATAATGATCTTTAATTTGATTTAATAAAAGAATGTGACTCCTTCTACACTCCTCTACCAAGCCTTCGCTTCTCGTTTGGCAGCATTCTAGTCCAAGTTGTGCTAGTGCTATCGTGTGATGATGGAACATTTTTCCCCACCAAAAGTGGGTTCTTTTTTAACTTAACTTTTAATTTTTTTCTACTATAAATCAGATCAATTTGTCGCTATCTATTTCGGCAAAACTTGATCACTTGTGGGTTCTGTTACCACTTCCGGAGTCACACCAACAACTAATGTTGTTTCTCAAGCCTCATATGCAGACGACCCGACGGTAGATCTCTCTACTTTTATACATCAGTATATTGAACGCTACATGGGTAAACCTTTGTCCACTGACATCGCCTAACTTCCTTCTGAACCGGCAGAAATTCTACAAAATGACGAGGATTTTGATCATCTTTTCCCACGTCCAGAGTTTGTCATTTCTTCCCTCTTGGTTTTCCTCCCTCCCCAGATATTCAGGTACATGCT
>NW_013666933.1:113272-114321 GCF_000517525.1 Limulus polyphemus
AAATAAGTGAGGGAATTAGCATTCTGCACACCCGAAGCCCTCAGATCAACACACCCTTTCTTACCATCATGCTGACTATCCATTTTTGGATCAGCAGTTGTTGGGTTCATTGTTACCTCTTTGGTGTGGCTTCCGATTATAATTTTAGTCTAACCCATGCCCAATATTTTCGTCTTCATCTTACCCTAACCACCCTTCTATGATATCTTTCTTCCATACATTTCCTCTCTGAGGAACTCCACAGAAATCCTGAGGGGTTTTCTGCAAGTATCATACATATTCTCTCCTCCACATTGACCTGTATTTCTTCTCTCGGCCCCTATTGCTTTTGCAGTAGGCTTTCAAACCAGTCGGCCACCCTTCCGAGGTTTTTATTCCCGTCTTTTCATGGACCCCAAGAAAACCGGGAATTGGCAGCCAATTATCAGTTCATCTCACCTCAACTTTTTCATTGCACTTCCCAAGTTATTATGGAGTTTTTCGCACCCTGAGATGGAAACTTTCACTGGGATTGTGGATGATGAAAATGGATGTCTCCAATGCTTATATTCACATCCTGATTGCCCAGCAGTCTAGACATTATCTTCGATTCGTCCATCTCGGGGTGGTTTACCAATTTTGAGCCCTTCCCTTCGGACTCACATTGGCTCCTTGTGTGTTTTGTTGCATCATCTGGGTCTCATCATCTTCATGCTTTGTGAATGCGATTTCATTATTACATGAATGACTGGCTTCTGCTGACTCATTCCAAACAGGAATTGGCCACTCACACCCACCAACTCCTGTCTGTGGCAGCTTGAGTGGGCTGGTTGATCAAACTGGAGAAGTCGTTCCTTCAGTCTACACAATACCTGGTTCTTCTAGGGGTCTTTTTTTGACTCCAATATCAGTTGTGCTATGCCTTCTCCTTTACGTCTTTGGTTCATGGAATTTTTACTCACCAAGCCCTCTCGACTTGGTCACTTACTGTTTGCAGGGTTTTATCACTTTTGGAGATGTGGCCCTCCATGACTGCACTTATCCCTCTCAGTTGTGTCCACATGAGATCC
>NW_013666933.1:114627-118566 GCF_000517525.1 Limulus polyphemus
AGATTCTCTTTCCACCATTATCTCCCTTCCTCCTTCCCTGTGAGATGATTTGCACTGGTGGCTGTACAAAGCTCATACATTGATGGGTGTGCTACTTTCTCCCCCATGTCCAGATCTACATTTGTTCACAGACACATTCCTTCAAGGTTGGGGCATGAATCAATCACCAGGAAGCTTCAGGCCATTGGTCTGCAGACGAATCTGTCTTACATATCAATGTTCTCGAACATCTAGTGGTACATCGGGCTTTACATCACTTCCTTATTTTCATTCATCATTGTCTGGTGATGGTTCATTCAGACAACTCTATAGAAGTGGCACATATCAACCACCAGGGGGAACCTGGTCCAGAGACTTCTGTTTTCAAATGCTGGAGCTCTTATACTGGGCCCATGCACATCACATCATCTTATCACATGTCATGAGCCTGGTGCTTTCAATCTTGTTGCAGATCACCTTTTGCAACGAGACTAGATCTATCCTACAAAGTGGGCATTGGATCCTCTCATTTTCCAGGACCTTTGCCATCATTGGGGTTCTCCCCAATTAGATGCTTTTTCCACGGGCCTCAATTTCAAGTTGTCCCTCTTTTGGTCACCCTTACCACATCCTGAGGCCTTGGTGGTCTATGATCCAGTTTCACACATAAAGTTGGCTACTTGTTAGCTTGTCCCTTACGACCATCTTCTTTAGGAGTCTACCAACGTAAGTGGAATATATTCTGCTGTTGGTCTGTTAACAGAGAATTTCCTGCTGACAAGCCATCTGTGGCTCATGTTGTGGAATTTCTCACCTGGCTGTTCGACCATTGTTCTTTGGTGTCCTCGCTTGTAGGATATCAAGCAGCCCTATCCCATATCTTCCATTTTTTCCAGATACCATAAGGTTTTCCTTTCTCCTGTTCTTACTGTGCTCATGTGTTTTTTCAGGATTCAATGGCCACTGAGACATCCTGCCCTTCTGGATTTGGACATTAATGTCCTCCATGCTCTCACTTTACTTTGAACCACTTTCCTCTTGCTCCTTGTTTCATCTGTCCCTTAAAACTTATTTCCTTCTTCTGTTGGCCTGTGGTCATTAACAGTTGGATCTGTTTGCCATAGACATATCATGTACCCTTTATCACCCTACCTATCTTCTTCTCTATCCCAATCATTCCTTTCTCCCTAAAACCTCAGCAGTTCAGGAAGGTTAATCATCCTTTTCTCTATTTCCCAGCCTTCAATATCCCATCTTTCCCTTCGACCTGATCCGGATATACTTCTGTGTCCAGTCTGGGCCCTTTGTTGTTATATCGCATGTACTGCATCTTTTTGGGGTATGCACACCTGCCTATTTATTCCATGGCAATCCCTCTCCCTTCGTGATCTTTCCCCTTCTTCCCTTACGAATTGGGTCTGTCTTTTGGTTTGTTTCATCTACTCTTCCCTGCCTTCTTCCTTCCATATCTTGTTTCATGTTTCCTCCCATCAAATCAAACATCTCACCTTTTCCCTCACTTCTCGTCTTCATCTTCCAATGGAAAAGATTCTCTAGTCGGGCATGTGGACCACTTCCAGTATGTTCATCTCACACTATATTCATCATATCTTGCTTTCCTCTGTGTCAGGGTTTCATCTGCCACCTGTGGCCATTCTCCAGACTTTGGTGAGACTTTGAATGGTAAGTTTTCTTCATTTTTATTTGTCAGGGCCTTTTTCTCTCTCTTTTTTTATCACAGATCCTTCTCTGTGTGTGAGTGGTGCCTACCCAGGTATTCTTTAACTCTAAATCCACACTATCCGCCATGTTGACTAACGCTTTTTAGCCCATGGATACACATGCTCACAGTTGAGGTGGGGTGTTCTACAAGATCACTTGCAGGTGAATAACCATGTTATGTTATTGTTTCATAAACATGCACGTCCTGGACCATATCACCTATGGACAACATGGAAGAGCAGAAGGGGATTGCTGCCCATCCCTGCCATGCCTCGTGTGAATAACCAGGTGTGGTCTGCTTTTCAAAATAGGGTTTTGTGGCCACCCATTGCACTGTCTTTGGTTATGATGTTCCTCTGGGCTCTCCACTACATAGTCACCCTCCTTTCTTCAAGTGTAGTATGAAAGTCCTTTCCACGTACAGTTCCAAACCACTGGGGTGATGGGCCATGGAGGCACCCTCCTGAATGAGTTTTTCAGACCATTCAGTTGAGAGTAGGGTTGTGGTGTTCTGCTGGTGTAGATGCGACATGGCCTCCAGAGGAGGTGAGATGTTGCCTTACTGGTTGACATGGCCTCCTGATCATGTAACACACCAACATTGGAGTTGAGCCATCCTCTTATGGGATGATAGGCCTCCTGATCCACTTTATTTTCACGCTGGAGTTGAGCCTTGGCACTTGCATTTCACTCTTTGATTGGGTGCCCTCATTCTACCTTTGTGTGGATTATAGTGAACAATCAACATAAGTCCTCCCATGGAGGCAGGTTGTCTCTCTTCCTCCCTCAATTGCTCCATCTGTGGCTTTTGTCACTTCATAGTTAGTTGGCTGGTTCCAGAGCTCTCATTGACTATCCCTCATTCTTCTTATTGGGATGTTATCGTCTTTGGATGGTACTGGCCTGTGCCATGGTTGTGGGAGTTGATTCCATTTGATGGACATCCTGTCGCCATAGCATACCCAGATATCAGTGCGGGTCTTAAAACCCCAAATTTTTGGTTTGAGGTGAAGACAGTATGATCCTCATTTCCTCCCCCCCCCCCCACGTGGATGTCGGTGCACTGTAGGGAGGTTTTGGATGTAGTTGACTTACTGAGTACGGTCCGACGTGCCCTAGCCACTCTACACCTTACATTTCCGCCCTTTTGCATGTCACACAGTCCACAAGGGCGAAGAGTATACCTGTCTCTATCTCTCAGGTTCAGAGGTATTCTTTGGATGCTTTCGGGGGTGCTTTTTTTTGTTCCCTTGCAATGGTCCCTCCTCCTATTCAATGTGGGATTCTAGCTAATCTTGTGATCTTCAGATCTCTATTTCTCAGGTGCAAAGGTATACTTTCGGGGGTGATTTTTTTGTCCCCTCGCACTGGTCCCTCCTCCTTTTCAATGTGGGATTCTAGCTAATCTTGTGAGAGGAGGTAAGTACCGCATCGGTATTTATAATTTTCCTATACTCAAAATATATTTCTGACAGGTACTTCCCTCCTCTCACACTTCCCACCCTTCCTCCCCACTTTCCGGTGTTCGAACCTTCTCCCAAACTTCGAAGTGAAAGTTCGGTAGAAGAGTGTAGAGGGAGTCACATGCCTCAGGCTACTATTGGTTGAGAGAGACATTTTGGAACATGATATTTCCAACAGAGGGGGTGCGCAAGGCTTGTGGCATGCGTGCGTTATGAAAAGTTCGCATATATTGGGCAGCACTTAACGAGAATAGCTAATATTATGAAAGGAGATAAGTACCTATCAGAAATACATTTCCGTATAGGAAAATTATAACTTCTTGTAGAGGAGACTTTTCATTTTTTAAACTTCCCAATTTTTTCTTAATCAGCTCAGAATTAAAGCAAGCTCAGTAGTATAATAACGGTTTTTTGTTTTTATTTTTTTACAATTATACAAATTGAAAACAGTTTTCTTAATTCACCCCTGATGGATTTTTCAACAAAATGTCTTAAAAGTATTCAATCAATGCAAAAGCAAAGTTCATTATATAGTCAGTCTAAAAATAGGAATTTGTTATAATAATATATTTTAAAACTTTCTATCATTTTATATAGGTCAAATTAAAATAAATTAAAAATGGAACTAAATATCATTAAAAATGTGAATCATTCAGGTAGTGCATCCATACTATCATTTTGCGGTATGGGTTTAGAGAAAGATGTTAAATTTTGAATGACAGAGAAATTACTAGAAATACCAAATAAACTAAAAATTTAGCACAAGGATAAAAGT
>NW_013666933.1:119065-120322 GCF_000517525.1 Limulus polyphemus
TATCTTATCTACTGATAACAATTCTACAGTTTATTGTTATATGAGTTTTACACACGCTTTGCATTTTAAGGTATTCTTATAAATATTGCTTCATGGTTTAATATTTAGATAAACTGTTATAAGCAACCAGAATTTAGTTTACAATATTTTTATTATGTTGTTACAGGATCCATAAATTCTTATACAGAAGGTCATTACAAGCCATCTTTTCTCTCAGATGAGGAACTAAAGTATCTCATTTTAGAGGTAAATATTTATTACATTCCAGAAACCGTTTTTATTTTACTACAGATGTACATTAATCATTATAATGAAATCTGCATAACTAGTAGTTATCACATATGTTGAAGTGAACCTAAGCCATCATTATGAATTATTATTTAGAGTTATAGGAAATTCAGAATTTGTTTTAGTAAAAAAAAAAAATTAGGTGAGATATTATGTGTGATGTTGTGTCTAGAATAAATGAAAATCTTCCTTGTATCTGTGAGAAAAGAAACTTTATTTAGTGTTAAATCTGCATTTTAAATAATTATTTGGAGATCATCCAGGTTGTGATAGAATGATTTTCAGAACACTGATGATGGATATGAGGTAAGTATTATCTTCCATTTAAATCTGTATTTACAGAATTTCATTCATTCTTGACCCAATATTTCACATTGTAACGTACAGTTAACAAATCTGTATTTGTTGTTTAATACCTAAACAAATGCTTCAGTTCTGTAGGTGAATGCTCTTATATATGCCTTGGAATTATTTTCATGGGTTCCTCAATGGAACTATGTTACTTCTAGGTAATACACCCATTTATGACTTACCAAATTATATTTTGCAAAAACATTTTTTCCCACTATATTTTCATAATGCGTACAATAGAAGGTTAAAATTTCAGAGTAACTAGTTGACCTCTGAAAATGTGCATCAGAAATACAATTGTATGTAAAAAGGTGTGAATGTATTTTTTTATACTGTATAGATTTGTTTAAGTTATTTTCTTAAAAGTCCCTTAGGAAAAGATATAGACATTTATTGATTGTACACAACTAGAGCTAGAGAATTGTTATTAATCTTATTCAAATAAAGTACTAACTGTAATGATTTATGCCTTATGCTGGTGAAACATGTGCTATATATATATATATCAATGATTTGTGGCATTGCATCACAATAACGCTGATATTGATATCTGTATGTAGGATTGGGTTGTTATTATTTTTTTATTAGAAGCTCATCAGGAACTTCGAGAGCTAGCAC
>NW_013666933.1:121322-134871 GCF_000517525.1 Limulus polyphemus
GTCATTTTTAATGTATCAAATGTCTATATGCAGAGAAAAGCCTAAAAACTAAGTTTTTTTTATCATTAAATGAAGATATAGCCTAAAGATGTATGCGGGCTTTACGGCATAACCAGGTTTCATTCGCCTGGGCCCATGGGTAGTTGCCCCACCCCCCACCCCACTCTGTCAGCAGGTCTGAGGCTCATACAAGGCCAATAAAGAAAGATTTGTTAAAAAATATTATCAGTATTATCATCATATAATGTCATACAAATCACCAATCTATGAAATACTAACTACTTTAAAGTAAACAATAAAGCCAAATTTGATTGGATCATTATTTACCAAAGATTCTGTCACTAGCTGATTCATATTTTATATTGTATACAGCACTATAGATAAAAACTTATTTGTTATTTCTAACTTTCTTGTCTTAATATGTTTGAAACCTTGAATAAATTATTGCCATTTGTTGTTGTTAAGAGACCTCTGGGTCAGAAGGATACCACGAAATGTTTCACACATATTGTCTTGACAGGATTCTAGTTTGTAAGCTTCTGTAAATTAGCTGGTGAGCTGTAGGTTCTCTAACAGTGAGAACTAAGCATCCAGATACAGGATTGTGCTTTCAAAGGCCTGCAGGCCACCTATTGAGAACCAATGGTTTAAAACACTATTACACTAGGGTTAGATAGTGTATATAAACTAAAACAAATAAGTAGTTCTTGTACAAGTGCCTAAAGTACTTGTAGATATAAGTTGACTTTCTTGTTTTAACTTTGCATGATTTTTTTTGTTTTAGCAGCTTTTTTATCTTGCAAATAATAACACATATTTTGACAACTATATTTGTTCATTTATTAAATAACAGAGCTGCTTTTCTCAATCACATCACTGACATCATTAGTTCTAATTTCATTTTTGTAATACACCAATCACGTATTGACTGCTATTGGAAGTTTAAATTTTTAAACCAGACACTCCATTTTAACTGTCAGTAGGGGGGAAATGTAACATGTACTAATTTTACGTTCTAGGCTGCTGAAGGATTTTTATTTGTTGTAAGCTGTGACAGAGGCCGTATTTTGTTTGTTTCTGAGTCAGTATCCCAGATTCTCAACTTCTCCCAGGTATGACCACTAATCTATATAATGTTTATAATAAAAACAACTAATTATAAAGACTTACCAACAAGTGAAAATCTTCCAAAAGGACAATGGAAGTGTAATTTTCAAGTGAAAAACAGTATTAAAAAACATTTTTATTTTGTGGTAGTTGCAATAATCTCTACATTTTGTTTAACCTTTTCTTAAATACTAATAGAAAATGTTAGTTAATTATTATATATGTATTCAGACCAGTTTCCTGAACCTTAACAGATAACAGTGAAACAAAAAGGGGAAAAAAATAACTTTATTGTAATGTCCGAATATGTTTTCAAAAAGCACATAATTATCAAGAAAAAGAGTATAAAATTATACTTGTGTTACAATAAGATCATAAAGTTTAATCTGCCCTAAAATTTGACTTAATGTCGTCCAGTAGTGTAATCACCAGCTGCTATTGGAAGTCATAAACCCGAGTGTAAGAAAAGGTAATTTTGATTTGACATTTGTGTTTTTGACATTCCTGTGTATTGTTTAAGTAGTTCAGAAACTTACTAACATGCTCAGAACTGGGCTAAATATTCTTTTATGTCTTTTATCTGCTTTATCCTAGGGAGATCTTTTGGGTCAAAGCTGGTTTGATATTCTACATCCTAAAGACATAGGAAAAGTGAAAGAACAGCTGTCATCCTCTGATCTGTCTCCTAAAGAACGTCTCATAGATGCAAAAAGTAAGTAACAGACTTTACTTATTATATACAAATTAATATTTGATTATCTCTTTGTTTAAATGTTAACAAACTGCTAGTTGTTGACAAAATCCCAATGAGACTCTTTTTGAAACCACAGAGAAATGGGGACTATTTGATGCACTTGACACATCCTTGATATCTATAACCCTCGTGTGTTTTATCATTATTTATGTATTATATAATTACTGTTTTTTTTATATATTTTTATAAGTACAGTAACACCAGGGTTGTTCTAATAATGGGAAATGGGAGAGGGGGGGGGGGTTAAAGCCTCCACCTTAAACAGCAATACATGTGAAGGTGTAGATCAAAAAGTACAGCTTTCTAAGCTCTTCAACATCAAAAGCAAGGGGTAGGCGTTTGGTGACTAAATATAACTTTAGATATCATTAGCAGAATCAAATTAAGAATATACATATGACAAATGACTCACAAACCTAAATATATAAATATACTTTCTAGTTGTATTCAAATCTGGCATCCTTCAGGTTATGGATGTTATCCTCTTAAATGGTGTTTATTTTTTAAATAGTTCATAACTTTGACAGAAAGAATACCAAGTATAATTCAGTGCATATTGTCCCCTACTCAAATAATTTAAGTAATTTACATTAAAATCAAGTGTTTATTAAAAAAATAGAAGATATCGGACCTTTTAGAATATTGGGGTGGTTGTTCAACACCTCTGCTTGAATGCTGTTAATGTCTAACAGAGCTCACTATTTGAAATAATTTATTAAATTTTTGGGACTTGATTCTTTCAAGATTTCAAACATTAAAGAACTTCCAATGCATTCTTATGAACAGTTAACTAAAACAAACTTCTGTAATTATCCTCTGATCTTAGTTTAACAAAGTTCTCAGATATCCACTTTCAATAGCCCAAGAATGCCGAGTTTGATAGAATTTCTCAAGCTTTTTACTCACAGATACTCTTATGATCAGTATTTGGTATGGTCACTTTTCATTGAATCAATTTAGTCATACTAACACCACTGTGACCTGATCTTTTTTTTTATTATTGAAATATCTTATAAAGAAGTGTTTTGAGAACTACATTAAGTGATATGATTTTTAAATATGTAAGCGTGATATAAGTATTGTGGTTTATAACATATTTGCATTAATTTAACACCTAAATCACACTTTGTTCTGGAAGATTGTACATAGTAGTTATATTACTTCAACTACTAAGAACAAAATATATACTAACTACTTAGTGATATGTAGTTGATATAGAAGTAAAAAAGAAAAAATTCCATGTGGAAAGTGACTCAGGAAATCTTTACATCGTTTAGTTTTAGAATACTGTTACGTCTCCGTTTGTTAATTAACTTTCCGTAACTTCGTTCCGACGAAACTTTAGCGCTACAAGTCCTTACTTAATAAAACTGGTTTATTCTTTCTGAATATAACTTCACGATACACTTGATTTCAACATTCGCGCTAAAACAAACGCTATAACGAACATTAACTTCAACAATACTTTCTCACTGCAGATCAATTACTCATTACCTACACACATTCTTGTCACGTTGTCACCCTCTTATATATATATACCAGACTACCCTATATCTAGTAATCTCCCGACTATTCCCGAAGGTTCGAGAGGTGGCGTGACACTAGTCACGTGACCTTGCTGACGCAACAATACTAGAACTTCATGTTAATGTATATCCTACTGATCGTGAGATAACATTCACAATGGTATTTGCAGCAAGGTAACTGGCAGCATCTGTGCTCAGCTATTGTTTGTTTCATAAATAAAATAACCTAAAATACTTAACATCACTCCACCTTAATCACTTTCGGTATTAACAGTGCCAATTTTACGCTCACCCACTTCAGAGCCTTTGACGTAGCCCCTACTGAAACACAGAGACCTTCACAATTTTTTTTTTCTGTGTGGATTATACTTGACCAGCCAAAACCTTGATTTCTACAGACTTGTTATGAGCCAAAACTGCAATAACACTACTACTATTGAGCATAGTATGCTTGTCTCTACTTTTGTTGGCTTGATTACTGGTGTACATATCACTTTCTGATCACAATGTAACCCTCAACTCATGTTTGTTTCCTGATAATTTATTTTCACACGACAAAGGGTCTGCACCCCCCTGTAGTATTTTCCTGTTATACCTTATTTCTCACTTCCAGTTAATATATGTTCATTTTCAAATAAAATCTCTGTTGTGAAATTTAATTTACAGCATGTATGTGAAGTTTTGAGTCCAATTAGTGCACTTGTGAAATGTTTATAGTCAAAGAAAAATCACAAATGAAAATCACACATATTAACATGTATTGCTTGCACTCCTTTTATTCTGATTCATGTTCTTTAAGTTTACTGCCTTCTTTGTGACAGTGTTAGCTAGTAATGAATATGAACAAGAAATTAACCTTGAGTAATTTATACTGCAAAGATAATGACAACACAAAAAAATGGTAACTTAGATTTTGTCATAACTTTATTTATGACATAAATTAAGCTTAAATTTTTCACAAATCAATATTCATGTTATTTAAAACTTTACTTGCAATAGGCAAGAAAAAACGATGACTAGAAACACAAGTATTATTGCTTTTTAATATTTTTTGTGCAGGCATATTACCTTTAAGAGATAGGAAGATTGTTAGACATGTTGCAAACTCTGTTGCTGTAATAAAAAATAATGTATTAAGATATTGAAATTCACCAAACATGCCATGTGCAAATCTGTGGTGTTAAGACACACTAAACACAGTACCTCTACAGAATATAATCTTACCACTTATAAGGCAATTCTGATAGAGATTATTTTTATATCAATACACATAAAACACATAATTTATACAGCCTAGCTGGTCTAAAAGGCCAATAGATAATTCAAATCACCCGATTGATAGTTATGCTCATGCAAATTTGTAATGTGTTTTTTTAACCAGATCAAATCTTCAATATTTGTTTTTGTGAAAAATAACATTAATAAAGATTTTTCTGGTCAATAGTGTCTTCAGTAATACATAACACGTGTAATATGAAAAAAAAAAGACATTAAAAAATATTGCACAGAAAACTGTGAGAGGATAGGATTTGAAATAATGTGATATTTGTGAAGTATTATTAATTTGTTTCTCTATAAACATGTTTCATTAGCCATGCTTCCTGTGAAGACTGACATGCCTTCTGGTCAGAGTAGGCTTTGTCCTGGATCCAGGCGGTCATTCTTCTGTCGAATGAAATGTAGGTCATTGGCAACTGTAAAAGAAGAAGCTGATACAACTACAGGTTGCCACAAAAAACGAAAATCACAGAGCTCAGGTTAGTTTTGTGAAATATTATTTTCCTTATCAACCATGTTTCACTAGGCTTTTCCTAACACAAATGAAATAACCTGTAAATAAAACATTGAACCTAAAGTTAAAGTTAATATATTTGCCGAGAGAGAGAGAGAACCAACAATAGGGATAAGACTGAATATTCAATAAAAATAGTATCCTACCCGGGTGGCTTAGCTGAGAGCTTATAATGCTAAACATTGGGTTTTGATATCTGTAGTGAGCACAGTATAAGCAGCTCATTGTTAAGTTTTGTGTTTAACAACAAAACAAACAAAAAATAACGTCTATAAATTAAATTCTGTTGTTTTATTTATTAGCTGTATGTTTTGGCAACAATACTTCCCATTTGACAGATGTATCACAAATTAGCTATTATAGCTTCTAAACGACAGGTCAATTCTAAGTTAAGTTGTTTCTATTGTCTGTTAGTTGTAAGTTTAGGTATTATTGCCTTCCCCATGGCAAGTGAATCATAAATGAGCAGTTATAACTTCTACTTGAAAGATCAACAATGAGATGTCGACTGCCTCTATCAATGATGGGTAAAACCATGTCGGTGTTTGTTTGAACTGTTGATTTAATTACTGTCACTCATAATCTAAAGATATGTTGCTGGTAGTCAGTTGCTTTACACTTGCTAATGGGGCTTGTCATGACCTAATGGTTAGTGTGCCTGAGGTTCCATGTTGTTTCCCATTTTTGCAATATTGAGCTCCTCACTGTGGGGCCATGGATGCATAAGAAGCAGAGGCATCGCTAAGTACTTAAAACATTCTGGGCTCGGGCCCATTTTTTGCATTTCAATATGATATTGATCATGGTTTTCTATTTTGATTTTTCAAGACATCAACTGGGAATTTATGGCACAATCAAATAAATATTAAAAGAATGATGTTAAACTGTCATTATTCAAATCAGGTAGTACAAGAGCTGACAGTAGCATGCTGTTGACTAGCTGCCTTCCCTCTAGTCTATTAGGTCAAAATTAAGAATGGCTAGTGTAGATAGATAACCTTTATATAGCTTTATGTGAATAACCAAAACAAACAATCACTTGACAAATGATCTATAGGTTAATTAATACTATTTAACAGATATTCTCATGTTTAGGGGCAATGCAAGTGCTCTATGCGTAAATTAAGCCTGTAAATAGGTTAAAGACCTTATGCCACTGAATTACACACTTGAATGATGTGAACACTGTAATGGTTCATAGGTATCCCTAAAATTAAAATTTAAGACCACAAATATAAAGTTACATAAAGATCTGTAATAATGAACTTTTTGTTGATTGTAGATGGAGTAAAACATTTACATTTATTTAGATCATCCACATATAAAACAATTAAGGATTTCAGTGTATTTAAAATACTATAAACATAATTACATTACTTAATAGTTTGTTTGATTGTAGTTATGTACAAAGCTACACAATAGGCTATCTGTGATCTGCCCACCACGGGTATCAAAACCCAGTTCCTAGCGTTGCAAGTCTGCAGACATACTGCTGTACCACTGGGGGGCTACTTAATAGTATAAATCTATCTGTAAGATAATTGAATATGTTCTTTACCAGTATTTTTAAAGAATTATTTGTGCAAAATTTGTAATATGCTATATTGGGTTATTTATTTTGAAGTTGATTTGAATAAAAATTAATAGTCTACACACTTTTTCTGGTTTCTGTAAAGAGTGGTTATTTAAAAACTTGTTAAATAATTATAAATAATGTTTTGACTGTAATAATATCATTGAGGAAACACCAGTTAGTGTTAGATTAGCCATTAATATCTTTTTAATCTATTTTAATATTTTACTGGCTGCCTGTTTCCAGGTAGCGTTTAGCAGTTGTTAAAGTACATTCATAACTTATCATCACTTCTAATTATTTTACAAATTGATCCCCATGTTTACTAGTATTATTTGAACTTGAAGCAGGCCTAGTGGTATCAGATAACTGCATGTTAAAAAGTACTACTTAACAAAGTGCCTTATTAGCATTTGTTAGTGGAATAACCATTTAGGTCAGTTGGTGGACAGTTTACCTGATGTATCCTCAGTTTGGGTTTATGTCAAACCCGAGAAAACAATATTGAATTTAACAAAGTAGATGCTATTGAAACATAAACATTAGTGTTGTATTATTAACTAGCTGGAGTACCCGTCCCCTGGATGGAAGTTATGTAAATTCATAATTAATGAAAAGTTGCTTCCCTTATATGTACTTGTAAAAAAAGCCAATAAAAACTGCAAAACACAACATGTGAAATCACACGTTTGCAAGTATCTCCACAAGGACCCAACAAACCTTCATGCCAAATTTGAAGATCCATCAACAGGAGGCAAAGTAGTGGTAAAAAACACCCATAAAAACTGCAAAATGTAAAAACTGAAAATTTGTATGCACCCCTGCATGGACCTTATGAATCTCCATACCAATTTTTTGGTGAAGATCCATCCACACCCTGCAAAGTAGTTACATGGACATACAACAGACAGTACTATTATATTTATATATATAGATAGATAGATATCACTAGGTAACAATATTTGTATTTTACACATAACTGTACATTTAGTGTTATTAGTGTGACAACTTGACAGTAGTGTAAGTAGTATGACTTTACTCTTGATCATATGGCTGTAGGGTATTATTATTTATATTTTACAGATAACTATAGTATGATCTATAGATGACTGTGAATTAAATTGCATTTTTTATAGAATTTGAAAATAATTGCAAGTTCAAATGTATTACTTCTATCTGACAGATCGTAAATATCTGGTCATTCACTGTACGGGCTATCTAAAATCTTGGGCTCCAGCCAAGTTGAATCTTCAAGAGGAAACAGACAGTGACAGCGAGAGCTGTAACCTTAGTTGTTTGGTGGCGGTGGGTCGCGTTCACCCAGGAATTTTACATCCTGAAGCTTCTCAACCAGGACTTGAAGTTAAACCACTCGAGTTTGTCTCAAGGCATGCCATGGATGGAAAATTTCTTTATGTTGACCAAAGGTAATAAGCAATAAAGCATATATCTTTATTTGGGGTAAGGTATATACATAATTACATATAAAACCTTCATCCCAATTAGACATAATTTATTTAAACATCCAGCATTCTTTAATTTCATTATATGCACTTGTTTACTATTTCTAGCTGTCAACTATTCTTCAATTTTCTAATTATTGTCTGAGAAGTAGATTCAGTCCTCATTAAGAACTTTTAATCTAAAGTAAGATTAGATGAGCTAGAATAATTTAAAAAGTAATTATAACTTAATGAAGACACAGCTCCTCCTGGCATTCTGAATTATACCCCTTAGTGCTGTGGCATACTTCAACATCATTACTGACCAGGAGTACTTATCTCACAATCAGTCTATATGGTGATGGCTTATTCTACATGGACAATGCCACTGAACTAGAAATGGGAAGGAGTGGTTCTCTGAATATAATGTCAGCCACCTACCGTGGCTGCCAAAACCCAGAATCTCAACCACATTGAATACGTGAGATGTTCTAGAATGTCTCATCAGATGTAACTCGTATCTAATTAATTACATCTAATGCAGAGCTGCATCAACTCGTGTTGGATGAGTGGTCCCATATGTCCACTGTCAGCTGTGAGCATCTAGTGGAGTCAGTGCTGTGTTGCAAATGTAATTGTCATTGGTGGTGGACTAACCTGCTACTAGAAGTATTCTCTAAATTTTGGATAGGGCAGTGTAGTTTGTAATACAAAAGTATCTGATACTATCATTACCTTGTGAAATTTGCTGTCTGTCTTGTTTTATATGTAAAATAGAATTATATAGTGCTGGTAGCCTTCAGTCTTCTAATAGTCTAGATGTAATTTATTTTGTATAGGCATACAATAGAAAATAACCATATAAATCAGTTTAAATTTTTGCGGTTGTATAGGTGAACTGTTTATCTTTAAACATATGCATTTTGTTGTTAAATAAAACTATGAATTTGTAAAATCTGCATATTTGCTAATAACTTTATATGTTGTTGAACAGGAAAGATTAAGTGATTAGTTAGTTCTGCAGTATAAGTAGTGCCACTTTTATTATGCAAAGACTGATTTGGAAATCTTTGGACAGGTGATTTAAGGTTGTTTTTTCATGATGAGAGAAGGTTGATTATGAATTTAATAGCCTTGTAAACACTTAAATCTTCTGGAAGAGAAATTTGGTACATCTTGAGTAACTTTCAACATTAAGTTACCCAAAATGTTGTCGTCTGCTGACTCTCTTGTCCAGAAGATTCAAAGCTGTTGAAGTTCGTAATAAACTATTTCTCATAAAGACTTATTTAGTTGAAAACTGTTGATTTCTATGATGCATAAATGTAAAGACTTTTTTCTTTTAGATATATTTTTAGGAAATTAATTTGTTTCATTGTTGTTGTATACTTATGCTTTAAATATTACATTTTTTCGTGTTGAGAAGTTTGATTTTCAGGTAATGGGAAGATATCAATTAAAATATTTCTGTGCTTTTTAGCCACAGCATAGTGGCTCATAGAATGGCTTTGAGTTTGTTTTTTTCAAATATAAACTTTTAGCTCATTGCTCCGTCATCTCCTGACTGATTTAAGATCTAATTGCAGTTTTGGACTCAGGAGGTCAAACCCTTTTGACTGATATATATATTCACCACGTACAAGGTCTTATACATTAATTTACTCTAATCCTGCCTAAAAGAATTTCAATTTGAGGATAAGCAGGTAAGAGATCCTGATGAGTAATAAAATGGAACTGGGTATACGCATGCCGCATACCTGGTATTGCTTGCACTCAGAATTATAGCTAATAAAAAGGAAAAACAATGTCTCATATGTTAATTTACTTTAATCCTGCCTAAAAGAATTTCAATTTGAGGATAAGCAGGTAAGAGATCCTGATGAGTAATAAAATGGAACTGGGTATACGCATGCCGCATACCTGGTATTGCTTGCACTCAGAATTATAGCTAATAAAAAGGAAAAACAATGTCTCATGTATTAATTTACTTTAATCCTGCCTAAAAGAATTTCAAGTGCTGTGGCTGTTGAGGACTGCCTCTTGTTTTTTCCAGAACCTTAGAGAAAAGAAATCTTATACTTGTTCTTTTTTTCAGGGCTACTTTAATGTTAGGGTACCTTCCTCAAGAGCTTCTAGGAACTTCTTTTTATGAATATTGTCATCAAGAGGATGTAGCACATTTAGCAGATAGTCATAAGCAAGGTAAGGAAGGCTTATTTCTTCTAGAAGCTAGATATATATATATATATTATTTCTTCCAAACCCACACTCAACTACAATGATGTTGTTTCTGCCAGCTCTTTTATTCAGTCATTTAACTTGAAACTACACATAAAGAAGGATACTACATAAAGCATGTATATCCAGTAAATATCTAGAAAGTAATTATTTTTTTGGTGCATTTTTAACACCACTTGCATATGGTTTAATTTTATGGAATTCATACAGTAATGTTTATGCTTACATTAGCAGATTGATACATCAAAATTCTGTCTGTTTTATCAGAAACTCTTTCAACCAGATGTATCAAAATAAGGTTATTTAAGAACATTCTTTTTGTCTGAATTTATCTTAACACTTGATGATTTGAAAGGTATAAGTAAAATCAAATTTCTAACAGTTTTTTTAATCGCACAGTATTTTAACAGCTGAAAGGTTTGAACTATATTGGTAAAATCTAATTTCCAACAAAAACTTTTAATCTGACAGTTCAGGGTTTGTACAATATTTTAATTCTCAACAACATATTTTTCAATCTGACAAAGAATTTGGTACAGGAAGGTTTGAACAATATTGATATGCTCTATTTTTAATAATGGACGAAGCATTTCGATTAAATATAGAATATTTTTTTATTATCACTAACTTTTCAACACTGTTTCAAGTTGTTTTTTTTATCATATAATATAGCATAAATCCTGTATGCTCTTTATACTATCAAAGACATTAATCTTTATTTGATACAGCTTGTATGTTTCCTCAGAGCTTATGATTCTATTAAAAACATTTCTGGTCAAAGAATTTTGAGTATTCTTTTTTAAACGTATTGTTATTTTAACTTCTTTATTAGGTATTATTTCCAATTTGTATCAAACAATGTTAGGTGCTTAAAAAGCAGTGTTATTTTGACACTTAATATTATTCTTTTAATTTAAGTTTTGTTTGTATCTTGTGTTCAACTTAGTTCTACAAGCAAATGAAAAAATTACAACTCAGAACTATAGATTTCGAACAAAAGATGGATCCTTTGTTTGTATGCAGAGCACATGGAAGAATTTTAAAAATCCATGGACCAAAGAATTTGAATATCTTGTAGCTGTCAATTCTTCAGTTCCGTAAGTGTAAAACTGTAGACATTCGGCTCGTTTGTGTACATATATTAAAAATTAAGAGAATAATGTAAAAATAGTTCTAAAACTTAAATTCCCTAGATGAAAAACTAAAACAATTAATAACACCTCTATAAATTTGTTTATTCTTTCTATATCATCTCTAGAAATCCATCAGCAAAGTTTTCACTTTTCATACAATTGGTTAGAAAGACTGTTTTTTTTTATTTAAATTTTTAGTCCAGTGTTTTGAAATATGAAATTGCTGTTATCCATCAGCAGGTAACTTAATTTGTAATTGCTAGTTTTCGTGCATTTTAATAAAATAAATCAGTTGCTATAACTTTTTATTTATGTATCATTAATATTTTACTGTTGTTTTCAAATACTAAAAGAAGTAAACCATTGAAAGCTTAAGGGCATGCAGACCACTGTCAGTATATCACAGAAACAAGAGGTGGAATATTTAACTTACTGCAGTTTTTATGGCCTTTGCTCTGCAACACAGTCTACATTTTCTTGTTCAACCACATGTACTGCTGGTGTGTGCTTATTAGACTCAGTTAGCCATAAGGTTTATGGACATAAAATGCATGATTGCAATAAGTATTTGGATATATATGAAATTATACTACTCTACTTTCCAATTCAAATTTACTTTTTTGGTGGTACATTCTTAGTTAAACAATAATTTATCTTTTTTTTTTCAAACAAATTAAAATTATTATTTCCAAGGCAGTGGATTAACTAAAGACAAGTACTGTGGTCCTGTATTCATAACTTAAAAACAACAGATATAATGCATATATTTTTACATAAAACTCTGTTACTGACTTTCATACTGTTGAACATATAAACTGACATTATAAATAACAATGAAACTAGGTCACGCAGGAACTTTACACTTTATTTTATTGAATATTGACTTATCAAGCATATTACATACGAGACAGAATATTGTAATGACTTGCATTATTTTTCTCGTAATTATGATAAATCATATTCTAGATAACATGTAAACTTTTAAAGTTTTTCTTCTGTAACATTTAGCGAGAATTTTTTTTTCTTTTCTGTTTTACCAATATCGTAATATTTAAGTGTAATTACATTGTATTCAACTTAGCATGAAGTTGTGATCTATTTAAATAAGCACTTGCTGTTAATACAAAGTTTCAACTTCTATGCCAAACAGAAACACATGTAACTCAGCATTTCATTTGAAGCCTTTATTGAATTATTAACTTATGAAGAATTTAATGAAAATTCTGTTTGGTGCTGAAGGCTTTCCAAATGCTTTATTGTATTTTTTGGTTTTACAAATGTTTTTAAGTTATGTTTCGATGAATCAAACTTGCATTAATTAGTTGGTCAAATATATCTTACAATTAAAAACATTTTTTATCCTATAATGATTATAATTTGTGTTGGATATTCATTAAAAACATATTTTGGCATTAAATGAACAGAGTGATACAGGTTTATAGCTCAAAAGGTGGATCAAAGTAACAGTGTAGTTTTAAGCTTCAATAATCTATGCTATGTATTTTAATCATACTCCTGGATTAATTATCATTAGCTTTACTGATGGGCCTTATATAGAAATTTTCTCACATTATATTCAAATTATCTTGAATATGCACATTAGCAAGCCACATGACAACTACAGCTGATATAAAGTTATGTTGGAATGGCATGTATCAGAACTATTTCTTTACATAGCTTGGCATTTTTTTTACGTAGTATGATGCCACTTAAGGGCCAGGCTTTCTTAAGTGTCCATTTTTTAACTGGAAAATATTGAAAAAAATTCTTCTTCTATAAGTTTGATTTATACAGTTCTTGAAAATATAACTACTGAAAAACTTTGTTCCAACAATCTAGCACTTAGGCTACATTCTGTCATATTTTTACACCTTGATGAAGATGACTACTGTTTTCCACACGTGTTCTCCTTTACCAGATTATATTGTACCTAAAATAAAAAGGCAAAAAGCAAATAAACTGTAAGTAGGTTTTCCCTTCTGCT
>NW_013666933.1:135706-139855 GCF_000517525.1 Limulus polyphemus
CTCCTTTACCAATTCTGTGAACTCCTCATTTACATGCCTCTCACCATGTCTCCAATTATCTGTTTTTATAAATACACCCCTAATTATTGATCACAGATTAGCTTTGTAATTTGGTGATCTCCTTTACCAATTCTGTGAACTCCTCATTTACATGCCTCTCACCATGTCTCCAATTATCTGTTTTTATAAATACACCCCTAATTATTGATCACAGATCAGCTTTGTAATTTATCAGTCATTTAAACCTAATACTACTACCACACACACCTGTTATGTAATCCCACTTTCAAGGACTTTTCTTGCAGGAAAATGAGTTGATTTGTGACTAATATATTTCAAATCTACCCTATCCAAATCATTTGCACACGGTGGAAACTAAATATTGCTGGAAAAGCATTAGGCACTTTAAAATACTTTTTTTAATGCCATTATTTTTTATTAAGGTACATTTCCCGTGATTCCTGTAGTGCAGCAAACTTAGCAGTGGTAGAAAGTTCAAATGCCACCCTTGAAGAAATGCTCAATAGTAACTCCGACAGTCTTGATGCTGTGCTTTCTGTCTTTCCCTCAACTAGTGATGCATCCACTAGTGACACAATTCAGAAGTTTTTAGGTACAAGAGTTGGAGCAGGCAAGATAGGCCAACAAATAGCAGATGAAGCCATGGAAGTTCAAAAGTAAGCTTGTTTTTCATAAACAGAAGGTCTGATTTTTTTCTATAATAAACTTATCAACCAATCATTGAATTGTAGTCCTTGAACAAACTTAAGACACTCTAGCAAGTATCTTTTATATATGGCTCATATTATTTCCTAAACTTTGAAGAAAAATCCAGACATTAAATCTATGTCAATCACATCATGTTAAATTTCTTTCCAGCTAAAAAAACAATACAAATCTCTAGGAATGTCTTGATTAAAAAAATATCTATATATAGGCTACAACACTATTTTAGGGTATTTTTTGTGAAGTTTATGAGAAATTTAAAAATACATGTAAATGTTTAATTTTCTTTTTTTATCTACTAGGGCAAGAGACTCTTCTTCAAGTAGCAGTCCAGTTCTTGTAGCTGATAACAATAATATGGGTTTCCCAAATAGAGCACCATTTCCAGTCAATAGCTTAATAAAAGTAAGCTTTTTCGTGTGATATACATATAACAGCTATTTTTTTAAATTTTTATAATTTGTTTATGTAGCTAGTTTGAAGTTAAGTTTTTGCAATGTGAATATTTCCGAGACCCATAATTTTACTTAAGATATCTTCCACATACACTTTTAAACTATGTACTGATAGTTTTTCTTTCATTAAGTAAATTTTAGTTAAGTTTCTTACATTTGAAGTTTAAATTGTCATTTCAAGTTAGTATATAATTCTTCAGTTGTACATCATACCTAAATAAAGTTTCTGTAATTTTTACAGTATGTATGATTTTACTGTCACCCAATTTTCTGTTTTAAAGTTATCCTTTAGTTTTAAGTAAACCTGCAGAACCTTATGAAATATTTATTGTGGTTATCGATGATGATTTAGTGCATTTCTAAGTATTTGTTTTATGATAATACATGTTCATAGTTAGACTGGTATATTAAACTAGCTACTTTTCTTACTGGATTGATCTTAAGTTGTGATCTATACTAATAGATTGCTTTAATCAGAAATTTTGATAGTGTATTAGATTGATTTTTTTTTCAATAACTTGAAGATACAAAGATGATTATATTCTGAAGCAAAAAAATTATTAATCATTATGAGATAAGTATTTTAACATAAAAAAGTAATTAAATTACAAACGTTTAGATTGATTTTTTTTCACTAAAGAATAAAGTCAAAGTCAGCTGATACTGTTGAAATTCTTTAGCAATGATGTTCATGATAATTCAGCTGAAGCTCCTTCATTGCAAGTGCTACAGCTATTCCTGGACATAGATGAGCCTAATCAGTTATGAATGGAGATGTTTATCCCCGTTTAGTCTATGGATTTACAACCTAAAATCGGGGGTTCAGTTCTCCTCGGTGGTCTCAACAGATAGCCTGATGTGGCTTTGCTATAAGAAAAAACACAACCTCCCAACAGTCCTGTAACAGTAATCACACAGTCACTTTGTTCCTTTGAAATAAGCATGACATGTCCAGACTTTGAATCTAAGGATTAATGGTTCACAATCTATTTCTGTAAAAAAACGCTCCAAAATTTTGAATCGTGAGTAATATTTAAATCCCATTAATCGATCAGACAAGGGTGTCTCAGGCATTAATAGTGAGTGCTGTTGACTAGCTGCTTTCCCTAGTCTATTAGTTCAAAATTAAGGACAGCCATGTTCAGTTAGCCCTTTTTGTTTATTTCTGAAACAACAGATATAAAGATAAACATCTTTGAAATAAAGCAAATGTGTAGTTCTCCTGAGAGTATTATATCCTAACCTTATGTTCTTTACGAAATAAACCTAGTATCAAGTTCTCAGTCATAGACCGAGTGATTTGAATGGTTCATCTGTAATCAGATGATTTTATTTCACCCAGAATCAGGCCACTGCTGTTCCTGGGCCTAGCACTGCACCTATGACCACAGTGGAGCCTAATCACGTACCAGTCATGAATGGAGATGCCTGTCCCCATTCACCCTCCCAACAATCCTGTAACAGTAATCAAAGCCAGTACTCTGGAACTCCACACAACAGTTCTGTTAGCGATCCAGGTCAGTAATGATATTAATGACACAGGCCTGTGAATTAAACTTAATAAAAGTTGTTTTAGTTTTAATAATGGATTTTTGATAATTCAGCTATGCGGATTTCAAAAATGATATTTTTTTTTTCCCATCATGTAAGGATTTTTTACAAATCTGGAACAAAAAAAATAATTCTGACATAGATTAAATTATTATTTCGTTTACCACAATGAACATTTTTTATTATTATATTTGTTAACAAAAATACAAACAAACTGAAGAAAAGGGAAGAACATTGATGGCAAACGAACATGCATCCTCATTCATCCTGATTTTTTTTTGTGAAATCTACATCTTTTAATCTCAACCTACATGTTGTGGCCTTTCTTTTATGTATTGTGTCTGGATCATCTTGTTTCAATGACTAGCAGTAATCAGCCATCATGCTGATACCTCCTCTCCATTTCCCTGATGAAACCTTTCCCCTTGTTCTTTGCTGACGGCACTGAGATTTTCAGGGAAATAGTTAATATGTGAGTGTAAGAAATGAATTTTGAAGCTCATATTACAACCCAACTCTTTGAATTTATTGAACATATTATTGACAATATTTTCGTAATTGGGGTCCTTGTTGTTTCCTAAAAGTTTGTCATTAACATCTTTAAAGGCAATCCATGCTTCTTTTTCAACTTTCCTCATTGTCCTTTCAAATTGTTCATCTGAGGCCCAACAAAAATCCCTTCTTTAAGTTTCGCTTCTGAAAGAGCTGGCAATTGAAAACAATCCCTATCATCATTTCTATTGACATCAGATTCAGAATCAAATGAAACTATCAAAAGTCTCCAGTGGAGTATGTACAGGTACATCAGGTCCATGAGCAACAGGTCTTATAGCAGATTGAAGGTTCAAATAAGAAATTTCCTTTTTATTTCGAGTGTTGTAGTCTTGCATGTTACATGAACAAAAATATCAGTCATCTCCATGATTTCTAGGCTCATGACGGACCATTGGAATTCCAAAAGGCAAAGACTTTTTCTTACCTTTAGTTCATTGTCTCACCTCTTCAACACAAATGGTGCAAACTTTGTGTGGAACCCATGATTTGTCTTGGTCCCTATAATATGCTTTTTTGATGAATTCTGTAATGTTTTGCCTTTGTTTCTTTACAACAAATTTACCAGAAATATAACAGAATACGTTTGGGTCATTTACACAACCTCTCGTTGCCATAGCAATGGTTAAATAATATTGAGAAGGAAAAAAATGTCAAAGTGCATGCACAAACAAATACTAGTCCAGAAATGACAAGTCATGTGGCCTGTTACCTGTTCCTATACTAGCGGTGTGTTTCTCGTGGGTTCTAGAATGATCGATAAGACTCTCACATAACAATTGGTCTAAAGAAATCTATAGTCAGTGGTTGTCAACATTTTAAGCATAACAAAATGTGATCCAATTTCAATGAAAATGATTCATTT
>NW_013666933.1:140099-161222 GCF_000517525.1 Limulus polyphemus
CGATAAGAATCTCACATAACAATTGGTCTAAAGAAATCTATAGTCAGTGGTTGTCAACATTTTAAGCATAACAAAATGTGATCCAATTTCAATGAAAATGATTCATTTATGTAAAAGTATATACGACGTTTTGTGAAAAATCTGTACGTGATGGAGAAAAATGCATACCGTTTCCACATTTAACATACAGAAATTACTGTAGAACATGTAAAAATTTCAAGACAATAAATACATTGCAGGCCTGTGTAATTATACATCAAGCTTCCAGTCAAAGGAAGATAAGTAATAGTCATAGTTAATAACCAGTATTTCATTCTGTAAACATTTTAAATAATTTTGATGTTATATTAATCTATTTAACATTCTAAGATTATATGCTCAAGATCCATTATATTGTTGATATTCAGGAATATAACATGCACAGTTCCTTGACTACTGTTGTTTGTTTATAGACATTTCATATATTATACATGCTATTGCACTTACAAATTCTTCTGTGTTTAACAGTCAGTACTTCATTTGTATGTACTTTTGTTTACAGATATTGATTTTATGGATACTCTCATGGGCCGAGACATAATTAGCAGCACTTACCAAAGTAGCAACGAAGGGAACGATGAAGCTGCTATGGCAGTTATCATGAGTCTTCTAGAGGCTGATGCTGGATTAGGTGGTCCAGTAGACTTCAGTGGTCTTCCTTGGCCTCTTCCTTGATTTCCAGTAATTTGGCTATTAGAACATAATCCCATGTGGTAGCACTGATAACCACCTCACCAGTAAAATGCATCTACAACTGAACCATTTATTTTGTCACTAAATGAAGGAATACAAGTAGTTCATTCTCTTGTAAAAATTCAATATCATTATAACTGGTTTACTGGATGAATGACCAATTCCATCTACTTTATCCAAGAGTTATGATAGTGATAGTGAGTTTTTGATATTCAGATCCATTTATGAAACCTACAGTGTTAGAATAGTGATGATTTTGATCATTATAATGATCGAGCCTTTTAAGAAAGATCGGTTTCTTTCTTGGAGTACATTCTAATGACAAATAATTATAATATTTTTGTTACGATCTGTGTAGCCCACCACAAAGATAGATTATTAAACCTACTAACAGTAGCCCAGTTAATTATATGAAGTTTTTAGTGGAGACAAAACTGTTTAGATTGGTGTTTCTCAACCAATGGTTCATGATATTTCATGAAAAGAAAATTTACAGAATATTCTTATGTAAGTCATAATTTTTTTTTTTTGTTGTACTTGCAGTACAACCAGTCTGCAACAGTTTAAAAAGGCAGCAAGTCAGTCAGTGACATCAAAAAGGTTGAGAAATGGCTAAGATGATATGTTAATACATAAGCTTTGCGACTAATGACCATTTGGTTAAGTACAAATTGATAATGAGCTTTAAGCACTATTAAAGGGTTTTATGGCATACAACAAGTGTTTCTACTACCGACAGTGACAGATTACCATCAAATTTACTATTAGCTTTTGAAACTAAAGCAAAATGTGTCAGTATGCATGTTCATTAAACAGCTTTAAAGTACCATGCATCTTCACTGAAAGTACTTGAACTGTCATCGACTTTAGTGTCCAAAATATTTATAAATAAGCATGTGGTTAGATGACGTAGTTGAGCTTATCTCTTTTTGAAGCAGCTGTGAAAAGTTTGTACATCATATAACACTTGTATTGTCTGATCATAAAACACTGTGTTCAGTTTTTTATGTGTAATTAATCTGTAATGATGTTTATATCTGTGAGTACTACCTATCATTTATTATAGTTTCATTAATGATACTGATATTTAGAATAGGCATTATCCATCACGAAGTATATATATAATGTTTACAACATATGATCAAGTATGTATATTACAGCCCATAAAACATCCAAATATTATTTTTCTACATGTTGGGTGTGAGTTGGAAAGCTATGTTTGAATCCATGTGATATCACAAAATTCCTTACATTTTCAAGCTGTGGGTGAATTTATAAGAGTGACAGTGATAGGGTGCTGCTGACTGTCATGCTTTCCCCCTGGTCACATAGTTTGGAAACTGCTTGTTCAGTGCATTCAAAAACATTTATTAAATTAATCAAGTATTGTCGATATTTATTGTTTAAAATGCTTTAAAAATAAATTAAAAATACAGTTTCTTAAAAATCACAATACAGTGTATAAAATTAGCACAGTTTTCTTTGGATTGCTTTTGTGCATTACACTATACAGTTTCATTGTTCTGTAAAACAAATGCAATGAACTGTTGACATCTTCCATGATAACACAATTACCAGTTACTGAAATGTTGGTAAAATATAACAAGTGTCACCTGAAAAATCGAAGAAATATTGGACCATCAAATAACTGTCGACCATTCATACTCGCAATGTTTAAACCATTAGATGACACACAACTTTCAGAACTACAAGAACTGCCAAACATCAACACTACTTTAAACAGAGAGAGAGGGTTCACCCAATTTTAACATCATTGTTTACACAATAACCAGCAATATAAGCAATCATAGATCAACTACTTATGGCAGAACTACTGCTAAATTAAGTATCAACATCAGTACTTACTTCAAAGAACTGCTAACTATTAGCACAAATATACATCTTCAGATAAATAAACTACAAACAGTAGTGCTTCCATTGTTAAAGAACCTGTAGTAACCAGCTTCATAAAAAAATATAATTTAAACTGAAAATTATCAGACATAAACAGTGCTAAAAAAACACCATGAATCATATCTCTTTCAGATTGAGAAGTGGTTTAAAATAAAAACTTTTTTTTTAACATATAAATATTTGGCTTTATTATTTACCAGATCTACTTTTCTTCTTACTTTATTCCAACATTATGTACTTGAAATTGCTTTTCTAATTTTGACAGCTAGTCCACACCTTAAATACGGTTTATTTTGAAGGATGCGAAAATGTTTAATAATTTCATCAGGTAGCTTGCAATGAGGTTATGCAACAGAAAGACAGAAATGATAGGATATCTAAAAACATTGCTTGCAACATCATCACTTACAAATTAGAAAAAGAATTTCAAGACATAATTTTTAAAACTTTATTTCGAGAATTTCAAATCCTAAGTTGTCATCAATGAAAATGAATCAGTATGACATAAGTTGTGAGAAAATTAACTACAGCGCAACTTCTCAATATCAAGGAGTTCAAAAAATTGAATTTTTTTTTTTTTACTTTTACAAATTTTCCATTGCAAAAAACACCAGTGTTTTATGAATGTAACAGATGCTGAAAATGATCATGGGTATTTGCATTAAGTTAAATGTTTACCACTAAAAATAAACATAATTAATAATGTGATAAAGAAACAAATACTAATAGTCACACATAATAAGTGTTAAATTTCTGACATTGTGTGCAGTGGTGTAAATTTAGTGAAACTAGGTTCCTTTGATCATAATATATGAATACACTTGTTAGGTAAGATATTGTAGATACTGTACCTGTTAAGGAAAATTAAATTCTTTGTATTTTACATCACAAACTTTTTTCACGTGTTATCAACTTTTGTATACTTTACAGATGATGCTATAAAAATAATTAATACAACCTCTTTACAAATCCTCGGCTACCTTCAAAAAGATTAAAAATTCTTAGGAAATGGAAAAATATTTCCTATTATTTTTGTAACACTTGTATGTGTGTCTCGTAAAGATGTCTATTTGCAGTATTGAATCTGCATCTTAAAATATTCGTTGTTTCTGGTCTCATATTTACTAAGACAGAAGAAACAATTAAGGATTACCACACAGTTTCTCAGTAATGACGAGCTCTTCAATAGATTTAGGCTTAGGTAAACTATAGATAAAGTAAAAAAATATTTTTATTCACATACTGTGGTAATAAAAGAAACAAAAACATGTTCAGTATACTTTCTAACATCATTACAATTATTTTTAGTTTAGATTCTATTTCATAACTGAAAAAGTGTTAAGAGGAGGCTAACATACATCAAATGAAGCTAAAGTGTTAAAAAAAAAAGGCCTGGCATGGCTAAGTGATTAAGGAGCTTGACTCACAATCTAAGGGTCACGGGTTCGATTCCCTGTCCCACCAAACATTCTCGCCCCTTTTAGCCATGGGGGCATTATAATGTGATGGTCAATCCCACTATTCATTGGTAAAAGAGTAGCCCAAGAGTTGGCTGTGGGTGGTGATGACTAACTGCCTTCCCTCTAGTCTTTCACTGCTAAATTAAGGACAGCTAGCACAGATGGCCCTCATGTAGCTTTGCGTGAAATTCAAAATAAACCAAACAAACAAAATATTTTATTATTTAGTTTCATTTGTAACATACAATTTCCATCATTTTTCAAGAAACTGAATACCATACGTTTTTATGCTGTCTACATTACCCCATTCTTCACATTAAATATCTTACAAAGAGTTACGAGTTGGAGTAGTTTAATACTTGTCCCCTCCCCCCCACTAAAGGCATTTTTCTTTAAGTTAGTACTTTGCAGATAAAACCTGTTTGTAAATTCTAAAGCAACCTTGAAGTAAATAGCTTACTGTCAGTTGCCCTAATTAATGAAGAAGCTGTTCAGATAGGTCCAAGGTTAATCACATGATGTCATTTGTGGCCATACTAGCAGTTCTAACAAACTGAGAGGGTTTTTACCCCAAGATGTTTTTATACACATGTAAATATACATAAACATTTTATCAAGAAACAAAAAGAGAGACTGGACTCTCTCTCTCTCTCGTGCGTGAGATTAATGATATATTAGGATAAAAACTTTGTATTTATATCATAATGAACATACTGCTTCAAAAATGCAGATACTATGTTGTGTAGTATTGGAATGTATATCTGTGTTTAGGCTAAACATATTGTTTTCATTGCTATTAACTTATTTGTACTTCATTAAGAAATCTTATAGAATCAGCCAAACACGCTATTTGTGCTTTTGCTATATCCGGACTTGTAACATAAAAACCCAACCCCAATTTACTTACAAAAAACAAAAGATCTAAAATGTAATTAGGAATTGCATATGTTTCACATTACATTAAAATTAAGATATGAAATGGTGGTAATATATGAAAACAAGTTACATGTGACCAAATGTAAAATTTTTAAGGGTTAAATGTAACAAATTTATTTTGAATCAACTAATAAAACATGGCATATATTCCTAATGTTTTGATTCAGTAAATATATAAATGGCTTTGAGAAATTGGTTGAAATGAAGGCTGTGTGTGTGTGTACCGTCCAGGTTAAGTGCCATGATGGAGGTAAATAGTTAGTGCCAAGTCTTCGGTATTGATGATTATGCATTACCCCGTATGATCTCATTATTTTATGGTGATATGTACAAATAGAAGAGGTTAGGATTATTGTTTAAGTCCTCTGTTGTAAAGTAATTTATTTTGTTGCACAGCAAGTGGAGATGATATTTATGTATAGACATAATAATTATACAAAAACTGCTCTTTCTGAACCATTTGTATCTGTTCTTGAAGCTTTTTCAGTTTCGTTCTTTACATAAAAACTCCACCTATTTTCATAAAACTAAATACATATTTATGCTGTCTACATTTTTAATCTCTTTACAGTAAATATCTTATGAGTAATCAGCAAGAATGATTTAAATCTGTTCTCCCACATGAAAATGATTTGCATGTGAGCTATACGTGTGCGTAGATAAACACCACAATTAATTATATTTTACAAAATGTGCAGTTGTAGTTTAAATATTCCAGAGCCGTACTGAATATCAAAATATAACCATTGGATAATTTATGGTTTTGGCAGAACTATTTTGCTTCTCATGCTATTAATTTTTATTGCAGTTTTAGCAATACATCCCAGCAAGTATGAAAGTGTTTCTTTTACACTGTTATATGATTCATCTGATAGAAAAAAAAAAGTTGAAACATCATACTTATTTTAAAAGATATAATAAAGCAGTCTTATCTTTAGTACTTGGCCTAAGAAAATGTTAGAGCAAAGACCTTAAGATTATTTATGGGAATAGCTTATTTTACTAAGTGCATTATCATCCAATGACTTTTGAATTATCTCTTCAGATTTTAGTGAGCAGGAGTTAACGTAAAATATGCTATTCTCATTAAGGATCTAAAATGATTCTTCAACAAAACAGAAAATGTAATAGATCTTTTTCTCAAGCTATAAGGCTTAGTCTTAGTTTCCTGGACAAAGTACAAAAGATAAAAGTTTATTATGCCTTGTCAAGATTCCGGTTACTATTATATTTAAAAACAAAACATCTTACTGTCAGATGTTGTAATAAAACATCTCAAGATATGTGACAAAAATAATGTAATTCAGAATTAACCTTTTCACCATTTATTGAGAGAAAAACAAAAGAAATGTTAAAATTAATCTTGTCTAAATGTTATTACTTTGATGTTGTAGAAAAACTATTATAATTAACAATTTTCATCAGATAACAGCTTGTAGATGGAAAATGTTTTTAGTACTCTACTCCGATATCACAAATTTAAGTAGGTGAAGTAACTATGACTTCAGTAATGAAAAGGTTACAGGTGATATTTATAAACTTTAATATAAAATTTGGGGTTTGTTCAAAAGGTTGATAAAACAAAATGCATACCAGCAAGCAGTAAGTCTCTGGTTTCAAGTTTTAATTATCTTGTTCAGTTCTCAGTATTCAAGCTGTCAAATTGTGATATTGCAATATGGTGTTTATTGAATTGTTTATATGTCTGTTATTTAAAGAAAATACTTCTAAATTTTATAGCTAAAATTTCATTAATGTGCATTAGTTATACCAGACGTATGTTCATTTTAATACGTCAGCACTCTACAAATAAAAACAACTGATCACCAACTAGATACATGTTTTTCTGGCTAAAACATTTATTGGTGATGTCAGTTTGGCTCAATATCATTGTCCAACTACTCTCTAAAGGCCAAACAACCCTAAATCATGCATATATTATTATCCTGGCACTAATGCATGCTTGATAGAATAATTATCACAAACTGCAAACAGTGTATTAGATGAACAGTTTATTCTGTAAGGTTTTTTTTTCTTGAACTCCATAGTCAAGGTTTATTAAAGTACATAGCCATTTCTATAAAACAAATAAAATGAAAACTATTATATTTCTGTAGATTATAGAATCACACACTTAGTTGTTTGATACTCTTTCAATCCGTAGTCAAGGAGATTCAGTTGAAGATTGTATGGAGGATCTTTTTTGTAAAAAGCATGATAAGTATGAGGAGCAAAAACCCATTTTATGAACAGAATGACAATAGATAATATGCTAAACTTCTTTAAAGGTAAATCAGCTACCAAGAAAGTCTGATGTGATAGGGAGAGTCATTCATTACCATAGTTATAGGATATATATATATCTATGAACATGATAATGATGAGCAATCAAAGTTTTGCCCCAGAAAAAGTTCAGCTACACTCAAAAAAAGACCATATATAAAAGTGCTACAATTACTGCCTACATAAAAGTCTAAGGCTGATAACAAGTGATATTAAAAAATGGTTAATGACTTCATTTTCCTTAAGTCATACCCAGTCTCAAAGAAAGGAGGAAAACAGTACCAAGAGTGACTAAAATTCTTTAAGACCTCGATGAAATGTGCTTTTGACTTGCTTTCTGAGCTTCAAAACATCAAAATTTTTAAGGAAGATTGCTTCTTTGTTGAGAATAATGCCCAAAGAAAATTGAAGATATTTTTGTGATCCAAATAAAATATGGAGAAAAAGGAGGCTAGGAAAGTGGCAAAAAAACCAATGAAAACAGACACACAAACAAGAAAATCAGGAAAGCAATGTACTTGTGAACTTCCCTTTTCCAGATTCGGAGATTGATAGTTTGGATCCTCCAATGGAAAGGGAGATGGTGGACACAGCAGCAGTATGTGTCTTGAGCTCATTCCCAATAGAAATCTAATCAACTAAAAACATTTACATGCATTGCATACATATGGTGACATTATCAACTTGAAATACATTAAAGAACAAAAAAAAATTAACACATCTTGGTCTGTTACTAACTCTAGGGGATGGTAAGAAATACAGATGAGCTCAGATTGAAAATCTTATGGCATCATTGTATTTCTTCTTCCATTTTGTTCTACATATTCCAACAAGTGAGAAAATATATGTATGAATTTTAGGTTCTTTTGGCCTTTAGGGGGCAGTATACTAGCTCAAATGATTTTTCATCATTAATAATCCTGGGTATAATGGTGATACTTATTTCATTGTGTATTTATCAATGTTGGAATAGACATGTGCACATGATTTAAGGTTTTACAGCCTTTAATGGCAGTATACACTGGTATTGAGCCAAAATGAAAGACTGACATTTTCAACCTGAAATACATATATTTAACTGATGATCAGATTCATTGGACAAAAAAAAAGCTTGCACAGTGCCCTGGCCTAATTTTAAACGAAATCATGTTTGTTTACTAAAGATTGAATGCCAAACTGTATTTGCAAAGTTATTAGTGTTGAAATATTAAGTATATTTACAAAATGCAGTGTTTTTATTAGAGTTGAAATATTGAGTTTATTTGAAGAATTCAATGTTTGTAGTAGATTTTAAATACAGCTATTATACTGTTAATTAAAAACAGGCTTTTCAAAGTTTTCACAGTTCTTGTTTATCAATATCAACAATAACCTAATTATTATTTATTTTAGCTTTTAGCGTATGATATACCGTAACACACTGAAATTATTTCTTAAAATGATACCTTAAACTTTTGTTTTTCTGTGAAGGGAGAAAATGAACTTATGAAAATGAAGACAATTTCTCCATGGACTTAAAAAACAGTTTGAACTTAAGGTGTCTGCACTGAAACAGAGGTTAATTAAACATATTTCTGACAACATAGCTTAAGTCTTATAAGTGAGCTAGTATATATGAAGCTGCCAAACATTTGTGTAGAAACCATTAACATGCAGGATATAATTATAAGGGGATCAAATATCTATTAATTTTGTATCACCATATTTTGCTAGTTCTGTGACATTTGAAACTTTTTATGTAGGTTTGTTTTGTTTGTTCATTACAATGTCATTCCTACCTCAAGAGCAATGAAGTTTCAGACATCAAAACAGTCTTGTCAGCTTGTTCTGGAAATGAATAAAGAATTTTATAGAATGTTGCCCACAATTTTCTCTGTGGTACTTCAGTGAGTGACAAATGTGATAACTTTCATCTGTTTCATAAAACATATATACATTTATTAAAATTGCTGCAACTATTGTATAGATTAAGATATCTTTTATGAACTGCTGGCATTGAGCTCTAAGTATACTGGATTAACTATATGTGATAAGTGAATTTGGCTTGGGCAATCAGCTAAAAGGGAAAAGTCTAGTTGATTCTTTGTGTTGAATTCCTGTCATGCATACAGATACACAACTGACCAAGAGAGGAAATAAAGCTGTTAGCTTACACAAGTAATTATAATGTGAATTAAGATTTTATTTGCATACAATTCTGAGTATCATTGATCCATAGGCTATTTTATTTATCACCTAGCACATTCATTAACGAATATTAGTGTAATTTTGAAGTCTTCCTTATTTCACCTAGGGTTTGTTTACCCTACATTAATAACAGTTCAATGGAAATAGGTATACACCTCATCATTAAAATGCTATATATACGAGGCTAGTTTCAGCTTCTTTTCAGGAGGATGATCCCAAAGTGAGTCAAAAGCTATAGCCTGCAAAGTATTAAAACCAACAGGTCTAATTAATGTTCGCTTACTAGTACACAAAGCATCATCAACTTTGTTTCAAATAAAATAATGTACAATAAATTAGTAAAAAAAACAGTATTTATGGTTTCAGATTTTCACCGATATAGAAAAAAAATTAAAAAATGAGGAAAGAAAATTGGTACACCCAAAAGTAAAGACACTGGTGTAGTGAATGTTTTCCCCAAGGTTTGTTTTAGGCTAGTAAGTGGATCAGGAAGTATGCTGAAGGAATATGCCACCCAACCATTTGCAAGTTTATCAAAACATTTAGTTAAGGTTTTAAAGAAAATGAGATCTCTTCAGTGTACGATGAAACATTCACCCCCAAAATAAAGGTAGGCCTACATGTTACATACAGTTGCACATTTCCAGGACATTAAATATTTATTACAAATCATTGTTTGTGAAAATAATTTTTTTTTTTTATACATTATAAGACCACGTGTGTAACTTTAAATTAAACAAAATTTAGTCTAGACTGGAAAATGTAAAAAAAAACTATCCATTTACTAAATTACTTTAGCAATATCATTCATCTATGCAAGCAGTAATCTGTAGGGTTAAGAAACAGAAGAATTTAGTTTATCCCATTTTTTTTTCTGTAGTAACATTAATTGGGGAATAGCAGGGAAGTAAGTTGTTGACGTCCAAGATGTGGAATGTGCAAAAAACTAGGAAACTGGCAAAGGCTAGGCCATCAAAAATGGAATAATAACCAACTAAAATAATTTATTGGAAATTTAAACCCTATAGAGCCAGAATATTAAAATGAATAGCATGAAACATTTTATAAAATACTTACAATCAAAAGGCCTTATAACAGATAACATGGAAAATAAAAAAATATTTTTTTTAGAGATTCCCAACTGAATTACTTACAAAAATGTTAAGGGACCAATTAGATGCTATAGTAACATCAAGAAACAGTTCACTGATTTATTTTATCTGCACAAGGCTTACATACATGTCGGAACACTTTATGACTTACCTCATCTCAGCAGAATAAGGTATTGCCATGATTTATGTCAAACCTGCTCTTGTATTGGATTGTACTTTCAACACTTTTAAAGATTATGTAGTGATAGTAGACAACAGTCCTCCAAAAGAAAACTGTTTGGGACATAGTGGGGTCTAAATACACTGGTTATATGGACTGTTCTGGAATAACTGTTGAAAACGGTAGCATTTTAAGCTATTCTTTAGTGATAAACACTTAGCTTCAAATATTCACTTGCTACTTTTTTTTTAAACAGTGAAATAAGAGAAAATGTGTGGTCAATGACATATGATTGTGCATTTCATAGCTTACACACTCTGAAAGAAGTCAGTTGCAAGGTAGATGGTACCCTAAACAGTAGTTTTAATCATCCACAAATTAGCAGTATTTTTGTCCATGGTTATATTAGCAAGAAATACTCTTTCTGGCCAAACAAAACCTTAATCACTCAAAGAAAATATTAAGTGGGTTTTCATTGAACAAATTGATGAAATACAGGAAGAGGAAGGGTTAAAATTTGCTAACAAATAGTCTGGTCCATGTGTCAGATGGAAACAAAAAAAAACATTCAATTAGCAGTACAAGCCCTTAGCTTCAGAGTTGAAAATGCAACATAATTCTTTCAGAAGAGTACACATTCATTTTTGAATGATGGCAAGGTTACAGCTGAATTCACATGAATGATTGATAGAATGACATTTCAAATTCCCAGAATCCTTTTGAAAAAGTTTTCAAAAAGCTTCTTTTGTTTACAACAAAATTACTAAAAATGTCAGATTATTCGAGGTGTGTTTGAATTTTGCAAAAAAACTTCTTGGGGGGTATCTATCCCTGATTTAGTAGTAATAGACTAAAAAAAAAAGACAGCTAGTTAACACCACCCCACAGACTCTTGGTCTACTCTTTTACCAACAAATAGTGGGATTGGCCATTACATTATAATGCTCAAATCGCTGAAAGGGCATGTATGTTTGGTGAAGGAGATTCAAAACTGCAAATTGCGAGTTGAGCATCCTAATCACCGGACCATACTATGCCAATTATTTGAGGACTATTACATTAGATGCTCAAAAAGTCATATTTGTCCCATGCCAAGATAGCACATAGGATCTGGGTCTGAACTCTGGCTTAATTAGCACAAGCAGGTGAAAATGGTAACACATTCCCCCCTAGACAGAAAGCCAGTCCCTTGCAGGCTAACCCCTAGCTAACAGCTGGTTAGACTGTGTAATATCTGCAATATTATTTTGTATTTTATTTATAATGTTTTCATTCCATACAAATTATGCAAAAAACCTTGATTGTGCTACTAATGTCACTCGTATATATATGTATTAGTTTTCTGCCGAGATAAGCAGTTAGTTTGAGAAATAAATGCTAGGAGCAGTATACAGTATGTAAAGGTCATTACTGAGAAAACATGATATTTGACAACAAGGATGGGATCAAACTTTCCAGCCAACTATGTCTACAATAACAAATTTGACTTCTCTTAAGCCTTTCGACTGCATGAACCAAAGCACTATTTCTCAACAGTGGAAATGCTGGAAAGAGCGGTTCACCTATTATTTGACTGCAACAAGCATAATGGACACGGGGCAAAAAAGGACTTTGCTTCTTTACATAATAAGACCTGCACAGCAGAACATGTTCTCGACATTCACAAACACAGGAGATACCTACCAGGCAGCCTTGGGCAAGTTTAACAATTATTTTGAGCCGCTGAAAAAAAAGGCTTTTGAAAGATAATAAATATTGATAAAATAACTGTACAATGTGTTGCTTATCCATTTGCACTTGGATCATTCTATCATTTCGTTAATGAATTTCAATGTGAGGATATGCATGAAACACAAACGATCTGTAAAACTGCTATGAACTTTAGAAAGTTAAGGATTGTAACCCGTGAAGAAAGGCATATATTATGGAAATGTCTCATCTTTAAACAGATTTTTTTTTTAGGCTTGAGTAGAGTTCTGACAGCCTTGTACTATATAAAGAGATGGCTTTTGCTTTTATTATTGTCTTGTTTGTAGCCACGATTAAGTATTTTTATCCTTGATACAAAATTATTATTGTATAAATAACTTATTTTGCATAAACTATTTTGACTGTTTACAAGGTATGATATTTTAAAAATTTGGTTTTATATTAAACTGAAGCTAGATAGATTTTTGCTATAACTACAGTTATGTTTGTATTATATTGTCAAAGAAATAAAACACTCTTTCAAACCAGCCTTACTTCTGGCATTTTTTTACTAGCTTTAATTAATAAAAGTCAAAGTGGAATGTTTTAAAGTATTTATTTACATGCAAATACAATACAAAATTAAATATAATACATACAATGCATAATACATTATTATATGGTACTATTATTTTTATCTTATCTAAGTTTATGAATTTTTTTTAAAAACAAAAACAAGAAATTTAGCACTCGTGTTTTGGCCTTGTTTTTTTGCTGTCACCCACCAATGAAACTTAAGCCTACTTTTTTGCAATGATTGCACTAGTACAAAAAAATATTTCAAATGTGCACTTAAGAACATAGAATAATAACCTGCAAAAAAGCACACAACGTCCTATAACTATTTTAATTAAATTGGTTTTCTAAGTAAAGTATAAGTGCCTTAAATCAATTCCCTTAACTAACTGATCTGACCTCCAATAGGAATTTTGAATCTGTAGACAAAATAACTGAAAAGCTGTCATAAGAAATCATCATTATAAATCGGTACATTAAAACTTAAGTTATAAATAATGTAAAAACAAACAAAATTATTGACAATTTGTAAAATTAAACAATATAATAGGAGGGAGTGGCAGGTGAATTTGATAAAGAAAGTAGATTGGATACTATAAAATTAGACTTTCCTAGTAATACCTACACTATAAATGTGCAATTGATGTTTAACTCAGGACATCGTATAGAGGTGGTTAGAAAGTAGAAAATGTACAACTTGGAAAGAACAAGTGGCATGTGCTAAAGACATGTGACATTTGAGAATTTATAGAAATTTTTTCTGCTGAAATTAAGAAATTAAAATAGTGAAGCTATCTAATTAAATTGTGAACAAAACTAACATGTTGTGATGTGCACTTTGACCCCCTACTAGCTAGTGCACTTAGGGTTAATGTTAGAATAATTTACTTCTATAATATTCATGTTATTTCACTTAGAAATAAGGTTGATAGATCTTCAACATTTTCATCATGATGACCAAACTTGTGCTAACATAACACAGTGAACTCATTTACAGGCATCATTAATACCTGTAATATAATTATTCAGTTATTTTAAATTTTAGCTGACAAATTGGGTTATCAAGAGCCATATAATCTTCTTTAAATGACACTATTGAAAGAAACGGGAAAATTTAACCAGATTACTAAGGATTCTGTAAAATAACTTTTCACCATTTTACTGCTAACATTCCATCAGAGATGAATTGTCATATTAGCAAAATTTGAATACTTTCAAAAGCTCTATGTTAGGCTTTACTCTAAAACACTTTTCAAGGACACACATTAACAGACATTTACAAAAAAGAAATAATTAATCCAAAGCTTACCTTCACATCCTTAAAAACACGAGAAGCATGATTCTAGATGAGCTCCGCTTTAGCTAATTCAAAACGGCGAAAAACAATTAAAAAAAGGAAATAATAAAACAATGTTTAGTGATGCATAAAATATCAATACATAGCAAAAACATATTACATAAGTAACACTGGAAAACAAAATTATTCTGTTGCTTTCCTTCTTATGATAACAGAACGTTTGCATCTATTTTTGTTTTATACATTATGAACTTGTAGAAAAATAAGCCAAGAATAAGAACAAAATTAAAGTACGGCATAATTAGTAAGCTAAGCACAATTATACCGGTTACACAACAATAAATTTAGCTTAGTAAAATAAGCTAAGCACAATTATACCGGTTACACAACAATAAATTTAGCTTAGTAAAACTGTATCCGGAAGATTCTTGTACATCATAATGCCAGTTTTTTTCTGTCAGAAAATGAAAAGTATTTATTGTACAATGAACTTAAACAGTTTTATTATCATTGTTATTATATCATGCATAGTGAGTACTGTCACACAATGCCAAGTTCAGTCCCACAGTAAGTCACATGTATGTTAGCTACTAAACTATATATATTTCAGTACTGTAAGCAGACATATACATGATTACACCGAACTTGTGAGTAATCATACCTGGCTCTGCCCTAGTGTGGAGCTTAACCTTTACTCTAGGTCTATGGTCACCAAATTAAAGAAACAAAACTAGTCCTTAGGCCAGCCTGACAGCCAGGAGGTCAGAACTAGTCCAATTCCTGAACTGCCCATAAAAAGTGGGACAGATTAGTGACCACTAACCATCTTGGTATATAGAAGGTAAGACATAAATACGAGAACTATAATATTTAATATCTAAAAATAAACCACAAACATTACTAACGTTATTTTTTTCCAATTGAAAACAACTTCAACAGCTACAAAATTTCAATATCCCAGAATTGTTTAAACTATAAATCCTAGTAAAGACATTTAACTTTACTTTGTAATGATATTGTATGAAAAATAATAAAATAAACTCGTTAAGAACTGGGCTCAGTCAATTTGACCAACCTTTTAATCATTATGTAGCCATGAAACTCTGAATGGAAATTTGGCAATCTTTAAAAAAAATATCAACAGCGACTGTAGCAAAATCAACGTACAGTGTAATGAAAAGATGAAACAAAATTAAAAATACTTATTTCCAGAATAACTGCACATTGAATAACATCATTTATCCTGACAGACTCAACTTTAACCTTTTCATATCTGCTTTCCTTTAGTTTTATTACTTTACATTGCATTTTAAACCCTGTCACTGTATTTGTAAAACAATACATCGCAAACTTCCCTAGAAAGTGACCACAATAATTCACTTCAATGTTACATAATCTATTCAGTTTATTTTATATATTTTTGTTACTTTTGTTAAAAAATGTAATAAAAATATGCAAAAACAAAATTAGCACTTGGGGGCATTTGCACTCAGATGCCATGCTTCTGTAACCCTACTTTTCCTATGTTAGTTGTCTAAGAAATAATTTGTGTAACTTTCAAATATACATTTTTGAACACAAAAAATATATTAGACACAAGAAGAAAATATCTTACAACTACTATAATATAATAAATAACACACAACGTTAAAATAGGTACACAATTTAATTAAGGTTAATATATGACCACTAAAAGTTGACTACACGTTTCGACATTGCAAAGTTAAAACATGTAGGGTCAACTTTTTAGTGGTCATATGTTGACCTTGATTAAAATGTTTTTATTTGTATATTTATTTTAACATTGTGTGTTATTCATTATTTCAACATTATACACGAGTGCCAAGAAATAATACGCAAAACTACTACAGTTTAGCTGCCTTTTTAAATAAGCTATAATTAAGTTCTGTTACTGCTCAGAACAACAACTTTACTCAACACATACAGCTTTTCTTGCAAACTGACAAGTCTGACTGCCAAAACTAAACACATGAATGTAAGAGGGTGATACATTGAATTTTCTTTTTTCTAATGGTTAAAGATATATCAATGTAAACACTCCAGGTGTATTAGAAACCATCCTAAAGCTACGGCAAGATAGGAGGAGCCTTTGAAGTAGCTTAAACAAATTTAGAAGAAGGGAGATTATTTGATATGCTGGCCTGCCATTAGCTATAATTTGTGTTTCTAATTAGTTAGACACTCTGAAAACCATAAAAAGGATAAAAGAAAAAACATATACATATAGGACAGTTCAGAGCTCAAGACGAATCATACAACATTGATGAGTGAATCTTGAAAAATTGTTCAAATATTTCATTTTGAAATTAAGGTATTAAAACTTATATAATATAAATATTTTAGTTATAAACTATGTTTTGATGTCAAGTTCAATGAAAACACTGAATAAAAAGTTGTTCAAGTAAATTTTGAATGTTATTATAAAAAGGTCATGACATGCACAGTCTGACTCAATCGTATGCATAAGGTTAATGGGCACACATTACCAGTCATAAACCTTTCTTAAATAAGGACATATTTACTTAGAACTATGTTTCTCATCACTTGCACATGGTTTTTGAATAATACTTCAAACTAAAGAATGATTTTGTCAGTAAAGATATGTTTATTGAAATTAAATGATAACCATTTCATTATATAGTTTCTTAATGAGTAAAATATTGTTATAAGCTGTATTTATAATGTTGTAATATGTATAATTTAAGTGTCAGGTAGATGAACATGTGGGTCGTAAATGATGATGCTGAGTACGCCAATATAAAAATTATAATATTTGACATAAAATTCTGTTCTAACATATTCAAACACAGATTACAAATACAATGTTTATTAAAGTGGCATTAGGTTAGTTGAAGAATGCATTGTTTCAAAAAGAGTGTAGAGTGGTTTCAAAATAGAGGATGAGCCAGTCAGTGTGTTAGCTATGGCAGTTACTTTGTACAAGTACGTTATGTTTTACATCAGTTAAGATCATTTGTAATAAAGACCTATGGCAGAGCAACAAGTATTTAAGTTTGTAGAAATATTAAAGGAGGAAATAAAAGTAATTTATTACCATTACATGGACTAAACATTTACTTTCACCAGACAGTTTAAAAGAACCCACCAGTGAAACATCATTAAAAAATACATGTACCTTAGGATGTAAAAGAACTCACCAGCAAAACATCATTAAAAAATACAGGTACCTTAGGATGTAAAAGAACTCACCAGAAAAACATCATTAAAAAATGACAGGTACCTTAGGATGTAAAAGAACTCACCAGAAAAACATTATTAAAAAATACAGGTACCTTAGAATGTAAAAGAACTCACCGATTTTCCCATTTATTGAAGTTGTCAACACATATTCTAGAGTCTTAAACTATATATATATAAAAATGGTTGTGTCCTAAGAATAGATACTAAGGAACTTTTACAAAAGAAGTAATTCAACAAAAGCTTACCTCTACATCCTCAGAAAGACAATTGGTATATTTCAAGATAAGTATCAGGTTAGCCAATTCTAAAATGAAAAAAGTTTAAAAAATAGCATATAATAACACAATGTTTAGTAATGCACAGAGTTAGTGTTGTGTAAGATCTATCAATATTTAACACAATAACATTATATAAATAACAATGACATTTACAACATTACCAAGTACAATCTGTGCCTCCAACGATGCATACGTATTCTTTTTTTTCGGGCAACTTTAAAATATTTTAGAAAATGATAAAATACAGGAAATGATAAATTAAACTTATTCCATTTATCTTCCAACAGTAGTTACCACATTCATTACTCTCCCATGTTATTAACTTCATCATCAGAACATCAATGATAATATAAATAGTTGAATTATAAACTATTTTTGTCAATTCCAAGTTTATTAAAAACTATGATAATAAAGTTGTTTAATTAACTTTTGAATGTAACTGTAAAAAAGAAAAGAAGGTGGAAAATTAGAATAACGTTAAAGTACTGGCCAACCCTCACAAGGCATTATTGAGTTTACGGGTGAAAATAAGCATTATCATCTGTATAAAAACATATAAAAAGTAAATTTAATTAGCTACACTAACTAATAGGTTAATTTTTTGGCTTACTCTGATTCAAAGTTTATATTAAACGTTAAATTATATTCTCGTGCATCACAGTGTTCTGTTCCTCAAAAAAATAAATAAATATATATTTGTGTAGGAATATATCAAATAATTACTGTATAATACACTTCTAGCTTGCACATTATTTTATTGTCACGCATAGTGAGTACTGTCATCTAGTGTCAAGCTCAGTTCCAATATATATATATAACATTACACACAAATAAACAACTTAAATAAATCCTTGTATATTAATCATCTGAATATCTGTTATAAAAAAAGTTTTCATGATTACACCTTTCTCTTATTGTATGTTAGGTTGTATAGTTCAGTACTGTAAGCAGACATATACATGATTACACCGAACTAGTGAGTAATCATACCTGGCTCTGCCCTAGTGTGGAGCTTCACCTTTACTCTAGGTCTATGGTTACCAAATTAAGGAGCCAAAACTAGTCCTTAGGCCAGCCTGACACCCAGGAGGTCAAAAGACTAATCTGATTCCTGAACTGCCCATACAAAAGTGGTGCAGGTTGGTGACCACTAACCATCTTGGTATATGGAAGGGAAAATCAGAATGTGACATCATAAGCTATATTTCATATCTAAAAATACACTACAAACTATACTAATGTTATTTCCTTGCAAACAAAAAAAAACTAACTACGACAAAATTTCAGAAGGACTATATCATCTTTCCCCATCTATAAAGTGCTTTTTGCATTGAACAATTGTTAGCAGGGTATGACAATCTTGTCAAAATGTTGTACATTTATAATAAAGTTTTCTTCCTTACCCAGTCAAGTTGTCTCCAAACTTGTATTTTCTCACCATTAAATTTAAATCTGATCAGTCTAGCATGAAGGTCTAACTGATGTGGCATCATGCTGTGGAATCAGATTTTCCAGTATGCATTATGAAAACCAAAGTTATCACCTTTCACTCAGCATCTTCTTGACAAATCCAACAAGATCTGGATAATCATAAATAGAGAAATAAGAGGACAATGTTACAGCAAAATGCACTCATCTGGTAGGCATTTATAAATTAAATACATACAAATAATTTGCTTCATTATCATAGACTCATCTAGTGAGGTAGATTACACACATTAGGCGTACCACTAACAAATTTTTTGTTTTTGTCATTTTCATCTGTTAATATTATAATACCACGGCAAGATACGGGTTATATAATATAAATTATAACTATTCAATGATATATATACAAGTTACAACTTACAAGCCAACAAGTGTTTTACAATTACACTTTACAGTAATTTTATTTCATTGCATTTATTTTCAAACGTTGTACAAATTCCAGTTAGCGTGAAAACTTTTTTCCCTGGCTTAACGTCCATCTTCGAAATGCCACCAGTCAACGATTAGTAAAGTAACAATTATAAATGGTAGTAGTACTACTAGTAGTAGGCCTAACGTTAGGATGATATTTTGGGCAACAGCTATAAATAATAAAGTATAAGGCCTAACATTTACTATTACTAATACTAGTATTACCATTATGGAAATTGGTCAAAAGCTTTACCTCTAATAGTAATAATATCACATCTCAGAATAGGATAAAAATAATTCAAATGGTCCAAAAATAACAATTTCAGTTTCACTCAAGCCTCAACTTGTTCTTTATTATTTATATCTGAAATGATATTAAAGATAAAATATTAAATTGAAAAAAATAAAAGTTGTTTGGGTGCTCTTACTCCTACTAATCCTAATTAATAATAATAATATAAATTAAATTATTAATATTAATTTAAAATTTGATACTAATACTGATTAAAGTTAAACTTTTTAAAGTAATTGGAAAAATACGCAAGTGTTCAATATAAATTGCTCTGCCAAAATTTAGCATTACCAAAACATTGTACTTACATGAACGACTCATACCACAACAGTTTATTTATTTCAAAATGGCAAAAATCAGCAACCATATAATACCAAATGACTACTTCTAACCTGTCGAAACAATAACCCTGTATAACTCCTCGTGTCTCGTTCAAACCAGATCCTCCCATGATACTTTGCGCCACAGCCGCCATTCGTTGGTATTTAAAATTTTATATCTCAGCGTGTATATATTTCCCTAGACTATGAAACTTTTTTACTGTATGAATATTTGAATTTTATAAAATGATTTAAAATGTCAAATATGAACAATATCCGTACATTTTAATAATTCAAAAAACACAGCAAAAACAACAGATGTTGATATAATCGAAAACTAAATTTGTATTCAAATCAAAGATTATTAAAACTAGCGGAAACACCGCCATACGGGCGTCTGTTTGTGCTAGTAATTACTAATAATAATGTACATATTTCATCGAAAAAAAATTAAAAGTGAACATTTTCTAACAAAAGATTTTTTCTGAGAAGTTGTGCACGGGAAAGTGTTCGGACTGTGCTCTTTAGTCATACGCAACTCATTGCATCAAAATGATTCAATGTACAGAACTCAAAATCTTCATAAATTTTACTGATATAAACTGTAATGTTTTTATATAATCAAAGTGGTACTGTTTATTGAAAAAATAGAATTCCAGTTTCTCAGTACTCCATTCAAAGATTAGATCAATAAAGTTATAATCAAATCCTCACGTACAGTTCTGGTGAAAGTCGTGTTCTTGTTGTGAGGAGAGTACTTTTATTT